>NC_133231.1:13425659-13600659 GCF_040436345.1 Pagrus major
AGCAACCAGCACAGGAGCCCTGTGTGCATAAATATACACACAAACACACAGAGTCATGTTTGTTCAGTCTGATGCCTGAGTTAAAAATAATGACAGATCATCTGCACAATCCTAAAAAAGTTTCAGAAATGCTGTTTGGAAATAGATCAGGCTGCAGCTACTGTTTCTGTCTCATGTTTGGTCATTTTTTGCCAGAAGCATGAAACCAGTCCATGTGTATATATATACTGTGTGTGTGTGTGTGTGTGTGTGTGTGTGTGTGTGTGTGTGTGTGTGTGTGTGTGTGTGTACTCCTCTGTAAGGTGCATGCACTTTCTTTCATTGTTTGGAGTGTCTCTTACCTCCCCAGTCCAGCCACACAATGGACAGCCACGCAGCATCCTGGATCCTCTTGAAATTTCTTCTTCAGCAGACTCAACCAATCATCAACCAGTTTACTAGGAGGCGGGGCTCCATCATCAAATGGCCAATCCTGAAAGAAACGCAAAAGAGTTACAGCACTTCTGGCACCCTTTACTTTGAGGGTAAATGCTGTGCATACGTGTGTGTGTGTATCTGTGCTTAGTGTGTGCTCACCACCACATTAATGCCATCTTTCTCCAGTGGTGTTTTATCATAGGTGATGTCACAGACTCGCACAACTGTGGTGGCACCGTAGTGCTTCAGGTCCTGAAAGGAATGACAGAGGTAGGAGATGAAATAAGTCAAAATGTGTGTTTGTTGTTTCAGTTTACATGCCATCAACAAGTGAAATATGTATTTGTATGTCCACACACACACACACACACACACACATTTGTTACCTCTATGAAGGAGCTGAGTGTGCTGTCCGTTGGGTTGTGTGTGATAAGGAATCTCATGTTCTTGTGGCACAGTTCCACTGGAGCGGGTCGGTTCATGGTGGCCAGTATGACCTTTGACAACCCAGGATGACTTCTGACCTTTATGTGTGAGTAGTTAATTGTTAGTCATAAGCCCAACGTCCGCAAGTAATGACTGTATATAACTAAAAGAAAACTGAACATGGTTTCAAATATTTGAGTCACATTGGTGCGAGGGGAGCTTTAACTATCAACCTTATTTGCTGCTCTCATGCGATTTTTCCGATTTGTCCAAGTATCACTATCACTTTGACACCAGTAGGCCTTTTTCCACATGACATTTTAACATGTCGCAGTTGGAAAAGCACAGGTGTACATAATAAAATTAATGATGGCTGAATTCCATTTAGCTGCTTCAGTTTCAGGGTCCTGCAGCCGCTCACTCTCACACTGGTATGGCTCACTGACGCACTTGAAAAGATCAGAGCCATCGTTTACGCTATTATTAACACCTGTGCTTTTTCCTAATCTGCATGGTCTAAACATCTGCTGTGAAAAAAGGTGTATTTAACCCAACCTGCCCACACACCCACTAACCCTCTCTAACATGTTTTCAATGTAGTCAAACCTGTTACAACTTTACGATATCTCAGAACTCACCACAAGGTCAAATATCAGCAATTCCTTTGTGTAACTTCCACGCAGTATAGAGCGAAAACAAGCAAATCTGGAAATTCATGTGAACGCTGAAAGTTATCACAACATAAGTTCTTCTCTGCAACCAAAATGGCTTGTGTTGCATTTTTTGGTGCTTAACTCCTTCCATTTTTATTTCAATGTAGAATTTTTATTCAAACAAGTTGTCCAGCTCAATTAGGACTCAAATTCATACCTTTCATTCTTTCAGAAATGTTCTACATTTCCAGATATTTTACTCACTTGAATTAACTGAATGTTCAGAATTCCCTAAGTTTCACACTTATTAAAGTTTTTCAACTCTTTGCAATCATAATTTCAGCTACAGCCTAATAACTTTTTCATATCATTCCTACACAGTTTCAAGTTTAACGAAATTCTCAACCCTCCTCAGATTTTACATTAGTGTGTATTGGGTGGAATGTTCAGCACTAGAGTGGGTAACATCATCATTAGAGCGGAGAGAAGCTGAAGAAAATTTCCTTAATTTCACCTTCATTTCCTCAAATTTCACTCTTCATACTTCCTTTTATACATCAAAATGTTGGTACATTTAGCACTGTGAGCCTCCAAGGTCAGCTGCTCACGAGTGAAATCAGGAATGCAGTTTAGCTCCCAGCTATAGGTCAAGTAATGCAGTTCAGCTCCTAACTTGCACTATATTTTTGCATCCTTCAGCCCATTCCCACTTTTCCAGTTATTCATATTGCTTTCTCCACTCTTTCATGCATTTTCTTTTTAAAAGTTCTATCTACTCGTTCATGCTGTCAGCAAAAAACTTGAACTTCAAACTGATGTTCTTTCATAAAATACAGACATTATTGATCTTTTAGAGCAAGAAGAATATTCCACATCTTTCATACATTATTGGTATTATTTCATTTTAAAAGCCAACAATGCAGTTTAGCATTAGCTTTTCAAAATTCAACATTCACACCACAGTTTCTTCAGGAATTGCCTTCTCTAGTGGGACAACAGTGTTCAAACAGATCCTAAAGATCCTAAACCCCAACAGGTGCTTTCACTTATAAGCTTGATGTGACCTCATCTCACAGCTCTATAGGCGGATACAAACTGTACCTGACATTCACTTCCCTTACTGTTCAGTTAACATCTCACACATATATAGATATTTGCATATTGCAATATCAGTATCTACTGTGACCTTGCACAATCTAGGTCAAACTTTTTGCACTACTGGATAAATCTGGACAGTCTTCACCTACTTTAAAATTAGTCACACTCTATTTATATTTATATTCACATTCAATTTATATTTATATTATGTCTTTTAAGAATTTTTTTTAGTATTGTTTGTTGTTTTGCACCTACAGACCACAGCAAATTCCTCGTATGTGTAAACTTACCTGGCAATAAAAGCAATTCTGATTCTGATTTTGACACCTCTATATATCTCTGTGCCAAAGTACAAGAGTATCTCTTGTACACTGGCATTGCTCTTGCGCACATTATTTGAATAAGATAAGAGGGATATGAGTGTATTTTAGGATGGAATTTTAATTTCAATAATCTTAATTCAGAGATGCCTCACATTCCCTGACACAAACACAGCAACTATTTTGGAGTACTGATAAGAACTAGGTGCCATCAGAGTCCTCAGTAAACAAATGCTGCATAGAGAGCAGAGCAGAAGTTTTGCAGTCACAGGTTTACACTTCCAAAGAAAATAGGAGAGGCGTATCTGGCAACTCCTCTTCCCAGAAGCATTGGCATATTGACAGGGTGACAGAGATCATCTGTCAATGCATTATATTATTTTTATTTATTTATTTATTTTTTAAGGAGGAAAAAGCACTAAAAATGGGTAAGATGATTTATACTTCTGTGCAAGGCCTGGGACATAAAACATTCCCGGATATTAATCTTACACCCCTGGAAGGGAGAGCCAATTTCAGCTCATACTGACCAGACTAAAACTACCACATCATTCATTATGTACTGTAAAGTCAGTGCAGTGCAGGAGTGAAAAAGTGAATAACTTTTGTCCCCTCACCTTTAGCTCCAGCTCCAGCAGTTACCTGCAGTGTCTTCAACTTATACCAGGTCTCCAGGTGACTCTGGACTTCCCGTATTGTGGAACTTCCTATTGGGAGACTGTTTATAGCCGTTCAAGGTATTATCCCAATTCTGAGGTCCAGTCGACTTGTATTACCCCATCAGTTGTATCCTATAGTCCTGGAGGGTACAGGATGTCAGCTCTCTCTCTCTGTGTTGTCTCTTTATTTTAATCTCTTGGATTGTCCAGTCCTTTTCTCTCTTTGTCTCTCAGTAGCTCTCGCTTTCCTTCTCTCTCCAGTTAGCTTTCAGTGCCGAAGCTCCACTTGTTACCCCATGAGCCGGCTGGTTCAGAGGGCAAAGGCCAACCGTCCTTCAGGTTTTCACGGCGGCAGGACTGTATGGTCCATTCCAGACAGGGTCTAAATGTGTTGTGCGTGGCAGTAGTCACCACTCCGCCGCACAAACTCCATCAACCAACAATTCTGAAGTACAAAACAAATTTAAAAAAAAAAGTTAGGTCAGGAAAAGAGGGACAAATACAATTTCAATAATTCAGTGTTCTAAACACAGTATCTACAAAATCAGCCCATACTTTACTGCAAAATATACTAATGATAGCCACATCAGTGATGTGGAGGCCAGCAGGAGACAGCTGATTGGCAGATGTAAATGCACAAACAGAATTACAGCATAGTTTCAAGTATTGAGTGAAATCTGCAAACATTAAGACCACTGATATTTGCAAGTGAGTTCTGATTCTGCCGTGTCTGAGAAGTCAGTTTTGTGCACATACACATACATACGCATGTACACACACACACAACACAACAAACTATCATGTCACACAGCTTCTGACATTGTCAAAAAAACTGTTCCTACTTTCATAGAAACAGATGACAGATGCTGCATGAGCTAGAAAATCTAATACATGATGTGGCTCACAACATATAAAAAATGTTATTAGATCAGCCTGCACAATATCAACAAAATTCAATGTGATCCAAAGGAAATAGAGACAAAATCTGAAAACTGGTGATCTATCTAAAGTAATCAAGGAAGACTGTAGTAGAGTAGTGAATCTGAGGACAGCTCTGCAGGTTTTGGAACAAAAGACCACATATTGAGGTAGAAACTGAAAAACAAGTTAGCAGCTAAGTTAGCTCACTCACTACTTCAAGTAGAGGTAGGTAGAGGAGAGGCCTAGAGGAGGTCTGGAATGATTCATCCTTTTGCCAATTTACATGACAAAAATTGGAGTATAAAATGGTTGCTGGCGATTTGGAGTTCTTGGGGTCGAATCACTACATTGTGAAAAATGCACACCTATTGACATATTAGTATATTTTGTCACACAAACAGTTTTCTGTCTATAAGATGTTAAAATGATATTGTTTGAGCTTAAAGGTGCAATATGTAAGAATCAGCCACCTCTCAAATTCCTACTCCAAACAAAAAGGGAGCAGCATATTACCGCACAGCATATTAGTAACCACTTACTGCAGCTGCCATTAGCTGTGCAGCTAGTGGTCCAGAGTCAGAGCTCGGAGTGGTATTATGAGAAAGGACAGGCTGGGGCTTGCTAACTTCAGTAGATATCCCTGTTTGACATGTCAAAACTCTTTTTTTCACATTCTGCCTGTAATTTTTAGTGAATTTTGGAATATTTCAAAATAAAATCCTTACATATTGAACCTTTAACAAAGATACACTTATAATTATGACCTGTTTATCCAAAATAATATTGTGTCATGAGCTTATTTACTAACACTCAAAAGACATTGGCCTGAACTTCAGTTATCCTTTAATATGCAAATACAGTGTATTTGTAGAAAAATTCATGTCTGACACATTCTGTCCAGGTAAACATGAAGTACTTGAGAAGTACTCAGACTGAACGTAATGTACTTATGTGAAAGTGTTTTACCCAGGCCAGGATCTGACTAACAAATGCTGATTATCTCTGCGAGCTGCTCCACTCTACAGTAGACGTTTTGGCGGCGAACCAGGCCTTGTCACAAAGGAAGTTTCTAATGGCCTGTCTGTCTGAAAATGCTTGTGTAACTCACAATGTTATGGACAAGGGGCAGTAGTGAGGGAAAGAAGAAGGAATGTGGTCAAACATGTAAACCTCCCCTTACTCACATGCCCAAACATTCAGACAAACAACCAGGGAACGTCCAGAGGTACTCTGGGTAATCTCTGGTAACCTCTTCACCTCAGCTCTGGCACACACGCACATAATCACATGCCATCTTACTCACTAACTCCTCCAGAAGAGTGTGGTCTCTTCGAGGTTGTTGACTATCTATAATTAGGAATTTATCCTGTGTTACAGCTAATCAGGATAGAGGCTATTATTTTCCACCCAGTCAACGTGTACAACACAAGCACAACAACATCAAAAACTGAGACAAACAGGACATCACACAGAGGGCACCGTCACAGACAAAACGAAGCAGGTTCACTGAAACGTAAACAGACTAGCTATTCAGAACAAGCTCTAAAGCATCTAAACATCAAACAAATTTAAATGCTAACTTTTCACAAGCACTGCTGTCACTTTAGGCATTTAGCTGTCATCTAGAGCCGAGTGACTTCTTTTAAAAAAACGACAAAGAATAAAGGAGTATGAGGGAAATGGAGAGACGGTAGCAGTAATTCCAATTAAAACTGTAAAGCCGATCTTCCCTGTTACCTTAGAGCGCAGTTTGGTTTGTAAAAACAGGTGCGTCCCCAGTTGGTCGTCTGGCTGCCTAGCTGTTTCCCTGTCACACACTGGGTCAGGACCCAAAGGAGTTAAAAATGGATCTCAATATTATTTTAGAGCCGTGTCAGGCTGCCAAACTTTCCTACAGTAACTGCAATGTGAGGCTAAATTAAACACAAGTAAGCTTGTAGGGTAGTAGTAAAGACAAGGCAGGTTAGTAGTAGCCTCAAATAGGATAAATCCTGTTACAGCACATTCACCTCTCCTGCCCTTCAGTTATCTGTTATAGAGGAGGTTTCCTGTAGTAGAAGCTCCAATGGCAAGTCACTCTGGAGAACAAGATGTGCTAAATGCCTAACTTGGAGCTGTCTCTGAAAGCCTACAATGCGCAGCCTTCCCTCTTACCTCAGTGGGCAGCTTGGCTGCTGAACTTGGAAATCCACAAACCACTCACTGGCAAGGTCCTGCAGCAGCAGCAGCAGCAGAAGCAGCAGCAGCAGCGGCGGCGGCAGCCCTACAACAGTGTGAGTGCTGACAGACAACCAGCTGACTGCCTGTTATAGTAAACCCCTGTAGACACTGAATACCCTGCAGCTGTATTTATAGCTGTATCTATACTAGCGGCTGATTCTATGACACATCAGATTTTTGTGGAAACAACTGCCTCCGAAGCTGGTGCACTCCTGTCTCCCTGCTCTCTCAGGCTGTTCCAGTGAAGAACTGTGATTAGTTTTATTACTTTTTATGCAAATGACCTAAATGATACCTACACGTTCTTACAAGACTTCTTGAAGCAGGTTGCCAGTAGTAATTGGGAACTTTTCCCAATTACTACCTAATGTTCATTTTCCTGGAATCAAGCACCAAAACAACAACAATATCTAGTGAGTGTTTCTCCTTACCTGCTCTTAAATGTCATCTCCAACCAAAGACTAAACTTCAGCTCCTCTTGCCACAAACGACTCCACCTGCTTTAAGTCTTTTTCTGCTACTAGAGGCAAACACATTACAAAAATGAAGTCCTTCTGGAGCAACCTGTAGCTCTGCCCCACTGTGACACTGAACTATACACCTCCCTGTGCCTGCTGGCCTCTCAGTACCCGAGGTAGTGAGCTGTACGTGCCAGATTGTAGCTCTACCTTGCTCGTAGCAGTAGTGCAGTGTGCAGGGGCTGAGGATCTGCTGTGAGCTGGTCTAATCAGGCTGAGCAGCCATCTGACCCTGACAGCCCTGTCACCAGCAGAACACTCTACAGTTAATGCTCTTAGAGAGAGAGAAGAGCCTAACCCCCTCCCTCCCTCCTCCTCCTCCTTGTCTTCCTCCTCTTCATCCAATCTTTTTTCCCTCCTCTCTTTCATGAAGAGGTGCTCTTTCTCCCCCTTCCTCTCTTTCCTCACCTTTCCTATAGGCTACAAGGTTCAGTCAAGGAAGTGTGCAGTCTCACATACAGTCCAGTGCACAGGAACAAAATAAAAGCAGATTAGTGTTTCCAGATTATGTTTCTCTCAAATATAACCAAAATAATTTGTGAAATTGTAGGTCTAATGGGCTTTTTCCGACGTGACACGTCTGTCTGGACCTTCTCTTGTTTTCCTCTCCTCCCTCTCTCCCCCCTTCCCCTCCCTGAACCAACTAAAAATAGACAGTCCTTTGAGCCACCAGACAGATTGGACAAGTCGAACCTTTGAGTGTCAGTTCATGGAATTAACTTTCTCCTTAGCTGACAATAGTCCCAAGTTTGTTGTTGTTGTTTTCCTCCAGCTAAATACCGTGTGAAGTCACAGATTATATAGTCATGTGTTTGTCCAAAAAAACTAATACAAAGGGTGGAAATTGCAGGAGAAAACTTCTATAACCAACACATATTGAAGCCTTCTTCCAAGAAATACATTCAGCTTTGGATTTTGGAGTTTTTTAAGAATTATTTTCTGCTTCATGCAATTTGTTTACAAGGTTGTGGTAGGGATACGTGAGTCTGGAGAGTCACAAGGCACAGACTTTTTAAAGCAGAACAAGCTGGGGCCTCACCTCACTATCAATCACTTTGAGTAGAGGTTAACATGACTGTTCAGCCAGGCACTGAGCTTTAAAAAACACCTCTTACTCGCTAAAATTAGCCGAAGCACCACTTGAACGCTTTCCAATTTATTGCATTAAAACGTGTTTGTGATCATGACCTCAGCTTTAGTGATTTCCTGTGTGTGTGTATGTGTGAGCTGTGATTCCTGCATGCGCCATGGTGACAAATAATCTGCCACTGTATGAACCCACGGCTGGTTTTCATTATAGTGACCTGTCACCTCTTTTATTCTAAGTGTAAATATAGCCACAAGTGGGGATTAGCGGGTTGCGAACACAAAGTGACAGTTAATGATAAAGAAGAGGTGCAGGATGGAAAAAGAGACGCCTTTACTTTGCTTCGGTGTCCTTTAATGAAGACTTTGACTGCAATCCAACCAACATCTAAACATAGTATAGAAGTGAATATGGCTCGTTCACATTCTGTACAGTACGTGTATTTTACAGTCAATAGAGACTGGAGGGTGGGGGCGAGATAAGGGCATGGCATTCAGAAAAAGTTTAATTGGGACATTGCAGTACGTGTCTGAGGCCATGAAGCTGATTCTTTTGGTCACAGTTGTTATTCATTGTCTCAACAGTAGACTATAAACATTACATAATTATAGAGACAGTGAGGGTTATTGAAGCTGACTGACTGCAGTGCTTTTATTATCAACTTAAATAGATAATTACATTAATTATCAAACAATCAGTACAATATGGTGAGTATGAAAAAAGCTAACCTGGGTCACTATGCTTGATTCACCAAAATTTCACATTTGTAGAACATTTTGTCAAAGATTTTCTTGGAGTTTAATCACATATTTGACACTTTATGATAATTGTTTTTACAATTATCCCTCCAGCCTCAGTGTTTCACATATTTTTTTACACAAATGTTAAGAATCTGTGAGTCAATCCCAGACGCACCACTGGGAGAGCCAAACCAGGCAAATGTTTGGGGGCCCCCAAAAAAATTTGGAAAGAGAGGCCGCCAATTGGCCGCTTATATTGGCACATTTTGCAATGACAACTATATACCTTCTTAAACATCCCATTAAAGCACTATACTGTGCACCGCTACTGCCTCAAAATCAGTGCTTTATGTGTTTATGATCACTGGCCTTATAATGTGGGTTATTTACAGTTTGACAATGTTATAGTTTAGCTATCAATTTAGGTTTTAATTGTTCCAGTTTATACAGTTATTAATATTGAAAAATTCTACTAATTCTGCATTTAATTTTGTACTTCTTAGTTGATGTCAAAAAAAATTACAGCCCAAAAAGGCCCAGATGTTTTGCATTTAAATGTATTTTATTCAGTTACTGTTGAATTTTTGAATAAACTACACGTTAATACCCACCTGGAATCCTCCCATTATCTACCTGTTGTAATTGTTTGACATATGCTCAAACTCTTCCTCTATCTGATCCCCCTGAGGAACAGTCCGCTGCAGTGTGGCCATCTGTTTTGATGGTACAAACAGCCGTGCACTGACCTAAACATGGTTGCTGCAATGGTTTCTGGAAATGTGAGCTGACACCTTGTAGGTCAACCCTCAGCTGGCAGTCTTGTGCTTTTTGAGAAGCCTAAAGGACACTGTGGGCGCCGACTGAAGCCTGATGAAAGCACTGGGCTGACCTGCAAAGACTTCAGAACTGAATCCTTTAACCACAGCTACATGGAAATGCCAAGGAAGTGTTCAAGCCTTATTTTTAACAGCCAAACATTGCAGATGGTAATGATCATGGTAATTATGAATCATTATGTTTCGACTCACCTGCTAATGCTGGATTAAAGCAGCAACTATGAATAGAGATAATTTATTACTTTGTTTTTCATATCAAACCTCTCCATGTAGCAACTCCAACCCAATCACGTGAATAGATGCTGGCAAACCATGGATATGTTGCAACTTTACATTTCCTGATGCGTCGTTCTGGTTAGGTTAAGGTTTAGGATTAGAAAATTATCTTTTTTTGACTTACCTGGTTCTGTCCTCACAAATATGGCTGGAAATTGTCCCGATGTCTCGTCAAAAATATCTGCAAGTACGACGGGGAAAAGTTTTCCCCAAGCCTGTTTGTACCTCAAGAGGTGATTAGTCAAATAGTAAACAACACCGACTCTCCCCCAGTGCGCTGAGCTCCCAGTCCAGGAAGAACCAGTTAATGCGATGGTTAGCTGCACGATAAACTGAGCTAACTAGCTAACAGCAGCTTCAGTTAGCAGCCGTTAGCAGTTACTCTGGCGATATGCTGCCCCCTATTGGTTTGGAGTATAAATTCGGCAGGTTTCCAGTTCTTACATATGGCACCTTTAAATTCAGTGACACAAAAATTCAACAATAGGGCATAAATAAGAAAGATTTAACACTATGAACATAGCCCTATTGTTTTGCACTTCATATGTTTAAGTAAAATGTTGTTTACCTGTTGTTTAACTAGATTCCTCTTAAGCTATTTTTGGCATTATGTAATGATTGATGCTATTTAAACCTCCTAGCGCCTTTATCGAAGAGCTCTAATCTGGCTCAGAAGCGTCTCGTGTGTTGTATTTGTGTCTGAGAAATACAGACTTAGCTTCCACAAAAAAAACATCTGATCTTGTGACATAACCAGGATATATAACTGACTGGTTGCCAGCCAGCCTTTTATACAATGGGTAACTGCTTCTATTGCCACAATACAGATAACACAGCTAATGACACTATAATCAGTAATGGCTTTTATACTACAAAGTAATTACAGCGGGTAATTCCCAGTTAATAGCCCAAATTCATCTGCAGACTACTCAGAAATGAGGTCAATCTTCTGAAAATTAACCTCCTGACTACTGACGTCTATAAAACTTTTCCTCTGTGTCATTCACTCCTGATGAGGTGGGAGTGGAGGGGAACATCTACGCTGATTTACCATGTTGGTATATACAATTACACAGCGTGCCCCCTCCCCTGTGCCAGTGTGTAATTCCGTCCCTCAGGCCCACTACTCATGCAGCAGTGTGAAATACTATGTAATATCCAGAGCAATAAGAAGAAACTGGATATGAAAAGGAAGCATTACTCTCAACAGTTTTATAATGTAAGCTGCCACTTCTAGGAAGTGTTAATGACATCTAAGTAGCCCACAATCACATAATGTCTGAGTCCAGGTTTATACCTGTGTTAAGAGTATGTGTTGTAGTAGCAGGCGCATCACTATGCTGGAAAACTGAGCCCCTCACTGGCTGGGAGTGGATGTTGGAGAAGTCGCAGTATGCTCTGTGGCGGATCAAATGATATTTCAGGAGCGTCCTGTCCTGAGCCATGTTAATATTTTGAGGTTCAACTAGATTACTCGAGGAAACACATGATTAAGTGTGTCAATGTGACTTAGTGCTTATCAGTTTACAGTTGACTGCAGCATACCATGTTGTAGTTGCAGTTTCATCAGCCATTTTAAAACTTAAGAATGACACAGCCCAATCTGAAACGGGAAAAACATCTGGGGCCAACCAAAACTTCCAATCACAACGCTGTTACCGTCATTGACATGATATAAGACACTGGCAATTTTGGTTGATTTGCTTATAACCAATAAACATATGGAACTAACGATGATGACTACTATGGTTTGTTTTAAGACGACATTAACCAAAAAGGTTCTCTGCCTACCTCTGTGGGGATTTAATGGATCTTTACTTCACGTTTTACTTTTAGAAAACTGTTGGAGGAACTACATATTGTGCCTTTACAACAAATATACAAGCGTACATCAGTATCAGTAATCACTTTTGAAGACTTATTTTTATCAGAAGCCTTTTCGTATAATTTTTCTTCTAATCTTTAGACTTATTTTTATTCTTAACTATTTAGTTACACTGGAGCCTTGTGCTGCTCTATTTTAACGTTTAACTCACCATCATTTACATTTTATCATTGGTGTTTTATTTGTTTGTTTCTATGTTTTTTATATTATCCATTGTTTCATATATATAATGGATAATTGAAAAACAAATGTTTTATACAGTATATTCATTAGTTTATTTTTCCTGTATTTCTTATGCCTGCGTGTTTGTTCAGACATTAGTGTATATTTTATTGTTGTTTTCTGTCTGTTGTAGAGAACTTTAATGCTGGTTTGCAGTACACATAAATTATTAGTATTGTTGTTGTTGTTGTGGTTATGTTTTTACACATAAACATGCACATACCCTCAGAGAAACATGTCTACAGGAGAACACACACATTCACAGGAGGAGGTTCAGAGACAGATCCTACGCATTCATACTAACACACACCCACACACACACAGATAACAAACACACATACACACACAGAGTCAAGCATGTAGCAGGCGGCAGCAGCTGCTGCATGTATAATTAGAATGTTTTGAAAGCTGAGACTCGACCAGCAGGACTTTCACCTGCACAGTTTCCATGACAACCCGCTGTCAGCATGACAATACAACTTTACTGTGACAAGTACATTATAAAGGTCTATGTAACTTATATAACTTCAGGTGCCCCGAAGTGAAGGAAGAAAGAGAATGAAGAAAGACAGTGAAGAAAGTGTGGGATACATACCCTCATGCAACCTGTTGTTATAAAAGCAGTAAACACACAGAATGTCCCTAACACATGTGCAGCTGGTTATGCAGGAGGTTACACATCAATACTTGTAACTCAACAACCACTTGACCATATGCTGAGATTTCTGGCGTTCAAAACTTTCCATCTCACCATCCGTCCCGTCTGTTTTGGAACAGACACACCCACACAGGATTTCAAGACAAAGAAAAAGTTCCAAATGACTTTCCTAAATAGATTGTTGAATACATTTAATGCAGAATTAAATAGAAGCTATATGAACATACATGGTAAATGAGTATTGCGCTCATCTTATCTACCAAAGAATCTGCAGAAAGTTAGTTCATTATATTATTATAATGTTATTATTAAAAACATTCTAATGTAAGCAATGGTATATATTTCAAAATCAAGGTTTGTCAGGTGAAAAACAAAGCAGTGTAATGAGAGCCTGACCTTCTTTCTGCTGCCAGTTGACAAGCTGCATCCAGAAAGTTGACATGAGCCTCCATCTAGTGGACGCTACATGGAAATTACTCAAAGGTTCAGACTGTACTGCTGCAAGCATGAGTGACACTGGAAACTGACTCTTTTCTCCAGACAGTTGGGATGTAGAGCTTTTTTACATTCATCTAAAATATTTTACTTATAGCAGCTTTAATAGATCCAAGACGTTTTATAAATTGTCTCTTTTTTCTTTCATTGAGGCAGTTTCCCCTTTTTCTTTATTTGTTGATGAAAAACAGTTGATTAACAAAGCAGATCATCCATTAGATCCCACCTGCTTAAGTTCCTGCCATTGGGCCCGCGCCTCAGACAACCATCAGCCTAAACAAACAAAGATATAAATTATCTTTCATATGCTCATACTCTGCCATTTTACCGCTCAATTAAAGTGCAGGTTGCACCAGCACATCTGCAACCATGCCTGTTCCTTCAATAAAGGTCTTGAACTTCCTCCTGAGAGGACTGCAGGGAAGTATTTAATTCAAAATATGACTGTTAAAAGTAAAAAAAGAAAAACAATGTTGGTTTTGAAGCCATTTTGTATCAAATCACCAACTAGCATCAGCCCTAAATTCAGCACATTACTCTGTTCTCAGTTGGGTAAGATCAATGTGCATTATTGAATGTCTCTGTTGTAGTTATACGTCTCTGTTGTAGTTATAGTATAGTTATAGCATCTCTTTTACAAGCTTAATGTGCTGTTTTTGATTTTGTTTTTCAACACATTTGTTTTATTGATTTTATTTGATTTTACTGATTTGGGACATTACATGATATTTTTCACCCAGCATCTAAAAGTGTTCAGTTTTATATTTGTTCAAACAGAAACAGATAGACATACAGAAATAACGTGAAAGAGAAATAAAAATTACACACCCTCCAGTTGGTCTACTTTTCCCAGTTGACTTAGTGTTTTGTAGCATATACAGCATTGAGAGAGCAAACACATTTAAACAAGCCACCATCTTAAAGACTTCAGTTACATGATGCTGCAACAGAGGTAGAGTTGGATGTAAATTGATGAGCAATAGGAGCTGATACTTGCTGTTGGACAAGTGGCATTTAACAGCAGGTGTGATCCACTGAATGGGCAGCAATTCCAGCTGGTGACGTACTAGATATGGATAGAAATATCTAGAGCTGTGAGAATAAAATGTAATGTCAATAAAATGTAATTGACAGGTATTACTATCATAGTGTTAAAAGGTAATTACACCATGTGTGTTATTGTAAAGTCCCACAAAGTATATGCAAAATTAAAGGACAGGTTGATGTTGTTGGTATTGTCAAACCTCTTTGTACAGTCTGTGACACATCACACATGCTGCAATATAGGACAAGTGGTCAATGGTGAAATAGGCTAGCAGGCCAAAGCTTAGTCAGGGTTAGTATGATGTTAAAAATCAGCGTGACGTGAGGCTGAGTAAGACCCATCTGCTGCCCTCTGCTTTCCAGCCATCACTAAATGGATTAAACCTTCAGCGCACACAGCTCTCCTCTAGCTGTGTCTATGTGTGTTCCAGGCAGTGGTGGCATTACGTCTTAAAGAAGCGCAGTCTGCTGTGTTTCCACTGTGCCAGCTGTTACTGTCTGCAGTGCAGTCTAACTGTCTGGACCTCATTTGCATGTTTTAATCTATCCATCTAGGGAATATCCTGTTGTTGCATATGTAGTGTTGTACTTCTCAGGGTCACATGACTGAGAGGGGAGCACTCATTCATTTACCCACCCTGATTCTTGCAACTAATCCATAAACCTCTGACCTTCTGCATCATGGGGGAAACACCATTTCATTTAAGAACAATCAAATCACCTTGGACAATGCAAAGCAATTTGTAGATGTATGTCTGGTCTGGCCTATCCTCTTTTAAAGCACCCACACTATTTCCATACATCAGTAAACCTAATTAATAGAGAAAGTAATAAAAAAAAAACAGTTAACATCTGGTTTTTAATATTTGGTAAGTTTAAGACATAAACAAAGTTTAGAGTTCATGACACAAAAGCCTGGTGTGGTATACAGTCAGATGACCGAGAGGCCGATTCAGTATTTTTGAATGGTCTTTTATTCTTTTAGGTTGTGGAAAGTCCTCATTACAAATAGACAGGGTTTTTGTATGAAGGGTTTTTGGAAAAAAGTAATGTTTTGTACATGGATCAAATGGCTATATGATGGTTCAACCACACTGAAAAAATACATATTTATAGGCAGAAAGAGACAAAAATACCTCTGAGCAACAGTTAATGTTGTCATTGGTAAAGTAGATTGGAAGTTTTCTGTACTGGACATAAACTGTCTTCATCTCTGTTAAAATAACCAATATTGAAATAAAGAAGAAAAACATCCATTTAACAGGTGATTCCAAACTCTTGAACGGCAGTGTAACTGTAAGGATTGCCACAAATCTAGTTTACATCCTCAGTCAACAGCCCTGTATCTGTAAATCTATTTATTTATTCTTTATTCTATAACCTGTGGATAATTGCCCTATTGTGATGATTATATTTGTTCAAAAGCTTAATCAGAAACTCCTCAAACTGCTTTGAAAGGGCCACAAGACTTCCATTTCACTTCTTGTTATTATTGTAAAACGTGAAAATACAGTAAATATGGCGAATGGACATTTATATTGGCTTTTCTGTTCTACAGACAACTCAAATCCCTTTAACACACTTGCCACATCCCCCCATTGACACACCCATTGACACTATTTATACACTGATGGCAGAGGCTCCATGCAAGGTGCCAACCTGCTCATCAGGAGGGATACAGTGCTTCCTCACCTTAGCGCCCCACAATATTTCTATGCTCAGCCCTTCTCACACACCCATGGAAAGGCCATCGGGATCAGTTTTGAGTTGAGTACCTTGCCCAAGAATATGCAACTGAAGCTGGGGATCGAAACACCGGCCCTCCGATTGGAGGATAATTCACTCAACCTCCTGTTTTTATTTTACACTATACAACCATTTGGGAAGTCGTAAGATATATCAGTAATGGCATGTATAGTAATGGTAAAGCACGTGTCTTTAAAAAGTGCTTTCAAAACATAACAACAGTATCACGGCTATTTCAAGGTTAGACTAACCTAAGAACTTAAGTACTTTTTTGTAGGATTTCTTGAGGCTTTACCTCTGAAAACAGTTAATTTATCTGAAGTGCTGTATAAGACAGCGAGGTCAGACTGGCTGTCCAAATTCAATTAACATACTGTACTAAGTCATCAGGAGGAGGGTCAAGGTTACTGAAGTGCAGGGAGCTAAATGTTTCGCTGTGAGGAACAGATGGCGTGCTGAGATTAGACATCTGACCTGCTCACGACTTGGCTGAAGGTGTTGTGATTCCCTTGACGCCTCAGCACAAAAATTAACAAGCTTTACTTGTGATTTTAAGGAAGTTCCCACCTATCAAGTTTATAACAGGTCAAATGAGTAATTGGTTGCAATATGTTTCAGTGTCATGCATGACAGGGAATAAATAATGATTCAAAGCTGATTTTAAGATCAATGTAAAGTTCACTAAATGCCTAGAAACACATAATTCGATGAATCCTGAAGGGAAAACATGGAATTATGTGTCACTACAGCTGGGGATTTGGCTCAAAGTATCTTAAGATGCATGAAAAACTTCACAGGGAGGTTGTGTTTCTTCAGATTGTGCTTAATTCCCTCTAGAAATCCAGTGCTGTCTCTGTGGGAATGCGGCAGCCTGAGGTCAGATTAAAGCAGAAGGGGGCCAGTTGGCCACGTGCGGGCCAGTTTGGAGTTAAGGCTTAGAGACAGATCAGTGTCGGAGGATATATAAACCAGCTCAAACAAATAGTCCGTCACACAGTAGTGCTGCTCTCAGCTGGTTTCTAACTGCAAGACTAGCAGTGCCCGGAAATACAAATTAACTTGCTTCGAGAATTAAGAAGAAGTCAAGACTCAAGGATCTCCACTACAAGCAGGATATCTGCTCTGCATCTTCAGCACATCTTCTTTGTTTGTGTTGCAGTCTACTCTACATCAGCAGCCATGGTCCTGGAGGCGAACGAGTGCGACTCCGTCTTTGAGCCCCAAATCACTGTGAGTATCCTATCAGAAAGAGATTAGGTTAATCTTGAGGCTGGAATCACTGTTTCAGCTGTAATCCGTGTGCAAAGTTAAATGACTTTTACCTCAATATCACTGGGTTTTACTGGTCTGCATGGCTACATTGACAAACACTTAAAAAGATGGGCGAAATGAAATAAATTATACGGATGCAGAGACTGAGGCATGGTTTATACTAAACTGACCTGTTTGATTTTGTGCAACATCTGTGCAGTTAAATGCATAGAAAGTTTGCACAAAGGCAAATAAGTATACTGCACCACCCAGCTAGAACCCTATTCTTATCTGCAAAAAACCCCTCTATTTCCAAATGTATATCCTCAGCCAGGCGCACAAACAGTAGCATGTATTAGTTATCTGAATGCGTGATTGAATCTATATGTTTGTTTCAGGAGGAGAACATAGAGACTCAGTATGGAAAGCTCCACTGCACCATGACAGGAACTCCGAGGGCGAACCGCCCTGTCATCCTGACATTTGCTGATGTCGGACTGAACCGTAAGTCCAATCTCTTCGCTGCAAAAAAGAACAGTAGTTATTATGCTTACATTCTGCACACACTGTAGAAATGGTGGAAAAAATCCAACAAAAACAAACTGTAAAATTGAGCACAAGTTCTTTAAATAACTTGATTTCCAAGTTAAGATTGGTATATCACAGGTATCTGATTTACCTCTATAACATCACTTTGTTTACATCATATCACAAGTCAAAACATTTGATTTCTTGTTTTTTCACTTGAACAGGATTGCATAAATATTGAATTCTTATCTTTTCTCCTTATAGACAAGACCTGTTTTGCGACAATGTTTGAGCACATGGACATGCTGGAAATCATCAGAAATATGCCTGTTTGTCATGTTGAAGCACCAGGACAAAATGAAGGAGCCAAAACTCTGCCTACTGGGTCAGTACACTGTCATCTTTATTACTCTCAGATGCTTTTTCAACTGCAGACTGACTCTTTATTTCTTTCATGTTGTAATTTTAAGATAATTTTACATATGTTTGCTAGTTATAAATGTGCTTGCTGATGGTTATGTTGACTTTTGACCACTTAGGTACACATACCCTTCTATGGACCAGCTGTCTGAAGCGCTGCCCAGTGTCCTCAAACACTTTGGGTAAGACAGAGTTTATCTGATGCTTAAATGCTTTTACAGTTGTCCTTTAAATTTTAAGGATTTATCTCAGTTTTGTCGTTTTGACTCCGTGCCCTGCAGGTTGCGTACTGTGATTGGACTGGGAGTTGGAGCAGGAGCCTACATCCTGGCTAAATTCGCTGTGAGTTCAAACATTTTTTCTTAAAGAAAAGAAAGAAAAAAGAGAGAAAACATAATTTGACACCTTTACTCTTTTGGCCCCGATCTGAACTTGGATGGGTTCCTCCAAGCATACATAAGCATATGTTAATCAGATCAATGCCAGAGTTATCAAACAGACCTTTCCTAAGATAAGCTACACAGTCCCAGAGGTGGGATGACACTGACAAACTGTAGTCTTGGCAGCGTATTACAGTAGCCATGTTATAGATTAAAAAATCAAGAGAGGGAACAGAAAGACAGTAGAAACTGCTCAGAATCTATGGCTGTAGAAATTAAGGATGTGATCTGTTTGTTCAAGAGCAACATGACAATAAATGAAAGAACTAACGAAAGAAACGTGCCAATAAGTGTAAATGAGAAGTCGGATCACTAACCGGTCTCCTGTGTGTGTTTAGCTTAATCACCCTGATCTGGTGGACGGATTAGTTCTGATTAACGTCAACCCCAATGCTGAGGGAATAATGGATAGTGTTGCAAACAAGGTAAGCTATATGCATCTATACCGCCACCTGTATTGATAGATATAGATTTAATTCTGAATGCAGCTGAATGCATCTGTGTGTGTTATAGATCACTGAATGGACCCACACTGTGCCAGACACAGTCATCACACACTTGTTTGGAAAGGTAGGTTATCAGTTTTTATTCTACAGTGATTGGCTCCATTATAATGAAAACAAAAATGAATTAATGCACCTTTATAAAAATCTGAAAAAAAGTTTTATATTTAGAATCCAAACATCTCCGCCTGATTTTTCAAATTGTTTTTTAGGAGGAGATTGAGACCAACCACGACCTCATAGCTACATACCGTCACTACATCACAACGACCATGAACCAGTCTAATGTCAGCCAGTTCCTCCGCTCCTACAACAGCCGCGGCGCTCTGGAGGTGGAGAGGCCTATTCCTGGAGGAAACATCAACGTCAGGACACTCAAGTTAGTACAACCATTGACCAAGTTTTTCACATATTGTCCTTGTTTATGGTAATAAGTTGAAATTGTACTTTTTTCTAAATTTGAATTGTAAAGAGAAGTCAGTCTGTTTCTGGTTAAGACACTTAAACTTACGTTACATTAAGAGGTAGCAACATATGAGCTAACACAATAATCCTCAATACCTGTTCAGGATCAATCCTGACTATGTGTCTTAGTTGTTCTGCCTATTTGACCTGCCTGTCTGTCTTTTCATAGGTGCGCCACTCTGCTGGTTGTAGGAGATAATTCTCCAGCTGTGGAGGCTGTCGTCGAGTGCAACTCTAAACTCAACCCCACCAAGACCACACTGCTCAAGGTAATAAATGAATAATTTGTGATAACAATTGATGTGACTCTAATGTGAGGGACTGGAGCCAACACCTGACCTTTGCACTTTGCTCTTCTAGATGGCTGACTGTGGAGGACTCCCTCAGGTGGATCAGCCAGCCAAAGTGATTGAAGCCTTCAAATATTTCATCCAGGGCATGGGATACTGTAAGTCACCATTACTTCACTCTAAAATAGTGCCCTGAACGTATTTCACCTTAATGTCTGGAGGTGCCACTCTTTGGTTAGTTATAGCAGCATTAGTGATAACTTCTCAGTTCTTCCTGTTTATTTCTTACAAACCACTTCTAAATATCACTTCCTGTAAATAAGTGGATTATTGTAACTCCACATAGGTGGATTGAACAGAAGAGGATAAAGGCATTTATTAGGGTGAATCAATATTGGGCTATATCAGTTACTGATTTGTATATGTGAAATAAAATAAATAAAAAAATAAAACAATAATCTCTCTTCCTCCTCCAGTGTCCAGCGCCAGCATGACCAGACTTCGCTCACGGACGACCTCCAGCTCCAGCATCTCGTCCTTCGATGGCTCTCGGAGCCGTGCACACACCAACGAGTTGCAGCGTGGCCGAACACACTCACGCACCGAGGATAAGCGTGGGCGCTCACACACCGATGTCTCCATGGAGAGTATTTCTAACAGTAACATGGACCATATGATCTCAAAGTCCACAGAAGTGGCATGCTAGAGTGCACTCTGCCCCATATCCCATGCACTTCTATCCAATCATACCTCATTATATCTAACCAGATAGCTTCCCTCCTCTTTAACTTCTTCATCTTTCCTTCATCCATCATGCCCTTTCATCTGCACTATGTCTAGCTGACAGGAAACAGGTCACACCTCCATGTGACTTCTTTGTCCTCTGTGTCTCCTTATTCTTTAATCAATGTAAAGACCTTTTCCTGTGTCTTTTCCTCTGCATCCAGTCGCTCATCCAACCTCAGCCTCTTTCTGTCTGTATCCTCCCCTCAACTGTTACTGTATGTCTCTACCTCTGTATGTCTTTTCTCCCTATCCCAGTTCACGTCTTTTTCTACTTTCCTTTCTTCTTCTTCTCTCTCCTCTGACAGTGATGTTGTATCAGAGATTCTCTTGCAGGCGTCCTCATTCTTTAATATGTATCATGGTATACGCTACATGAGGATTTTGTGAAAGCTGAAATGTATTATATGAAACTTGAGTCCTGTGATGTGTATTCATGTAAAATGAATGTAATTACAGTACTTCCTAGTGTAAAAACTGGATGTTCATAACTGTAGGAATGTTTATTGATTATATGCAACTGTGACAGCTGCGTGTTATTAACTGCAGGAATGTGTTATGAACATAGTTAGATCACAAAATGTTTTAAAATGCTTTGGGAGTAGCTTTGTTACTGTAAAGATATGTTACATTCAGTTCAATCATTAACTTCTTGTAAGTATCTCCTGTGCTATCAGTGATTAAATGATATATTGTAAATAATCATCTGGCTGGCCCTCATTTATTCCAACTACAGATGAAAAACAGAACAATCTGACTTCTCGGACATTTACTGTCATAACCAGAGACCTTACAGTTGCAGTCTCATGTCGAGAAACAAACACAAGCACTTATAAAGTGGGACTCAAACCCTTGACAGTTATAAAAACAAAGGAACATAGTTTTGTTTTCAAAGGAAAGGGTAATCTAATTGTTGTTACATCAGTCTTTATATTTGTCATACTAAAGGTCAATGTTATCCATCAACATTGTTTTTCTCTCTTTTCTGTGATTCAATTCATCATTTGCCACCAATATCGGCTGCCACAGTCAAAGTATCATGATGGTGGGGGCCTTTTCTGCTGTTCCCTTGTCATCACAACTGATGATACGTGTATGTTCACAACCAAATTAGATTTTCTTAAATCCTTAATAACACTGTATTCATTAAGTAGTCTTCCGAAGAGATTGTAATTTGTTTAAACATGCTCTGATGACATTATAGGCTGAAACATTTTGTCAGGGACGATGAGACAAATCCATTATGCACCTCTCCAATCTGTCCAATAGATGGAGCTCTAAAACCTCTGCTGTTCTCTCTAGATGCGCCTTACCAGCAGTCACACACCACTGGGTCAGGTTATGTAGCCAAACAACATTCAAATCACAAAGTAGCAAAGTGCTTGTCTGTACAAAGTGTTTTGAAATCCAAATTATGTCCAGCATTTTTAATATCACTCTAGCACAGCATCAAGGATCTTTGTCCTTTCCCAGAAGGCTGGATTAAAATTCATTGTATAATAGTTTGTTTCAAATCCTGCTCCCCCCCATCACCATGCAAACTCATAAAGCATAAGAGATGTATTCATTTTTGTGTTTGTTTGCTAATTCTGATTCTTTTTAAGCTATTTAACCAGTCCTCAGTGTTTGATCTAATCATGTGCAAAGGGTGTGAAAATAACAGGCCATGAGAGTAAAACAAGAACTTTGCATTTAAAAACAGGAATCATGACTTCAGTGCTATAAATATATTTCCCCCTTTATAAATCTAGCAGCTGATTTTTGATTGTTATGTCTGTGCTTCTGTTTGTTTGAGGAATTTCCAGACGTTAAAGTGTAAAATATTGAGATATCTTATTTTCTCTGCCAAACAATTTCTGTGGCCTTCAAACAGCATATTTTCTATATTCACAGCTGAATCCAGCATAATTCAGTTTAGCGATGCTGCAGTGCAATCAGGCACAATGCTGAGCCTGTTGTTCCTTACAAGTTCTGTAGTGGAACTATGTTAATATGTGCGGCACATCAACCTCTGTACTTACAGCACAGTGGGGTTTTGCTGCATACAGCATCTGTAATTGGCTCAAGGTTACTTTACCTTTCTCCTTCTCTCCCATACTGTTTAATTATATAGGACAGATTCATTTTACATCAAACATAATAGGTTTTTCCCAATAGCTGCCAAGCTGTATGACTGCCAAATGTGGAGTATAATGGTGGCCCAGCGGACACCGTGTAACTATGACGTCATTAGTTTTAATCCACCTAAGTGTCACCCTCCCTCACACCACAATTTGCACAGTAAAAAACATCTTTGAACTGAGTGTGTGTCTGCATTTGTGTGTGTGTGTGTGTGTGTGTGTGTATGGATATTAGCCACATGCATGAATGTACTGTATGTGTAGGTGGGACTGTGTGTGTGGGCCCGTCAGTGGATGGATTGTTTTGGGCTGTGACTGCGAGACAGTGGAGACACAGAGATCCAAGACAGCATAACAGCAGTCGGCATCAAAGTCACGATAATATTGGCTGGGTGTATGTGTGCGTGTATGTGTGTGTGTGTGTGTGTGTGTGTTTTGGGTGCATCTTTATTTCAAAGCTTCTTTTGTTTGCCTTGCATTATGAATCTGTGATGAATAATGTATGACATAAATCTCTGAAGATTTCATTTAAACATGAGACACGACTGTGGGTTCTTAATGTATCATCTGTTTCCTATCATTTCACTGTGCTTTGGTGCACTGGGCTGCATCATAAAAACACTAAATCCTGCACACTTCCATCCACTCCGGCAGACATTCGTGATTTGTCCTACAAGGTGAAAGTGATGGTGGCTGACCTGTCAGCAGTGATTACTAGCACAAACTGGAGAGCAATTTAATTTCTGCTTCACTCTGTAACATATTGCAGAGCGAGATAAAGACTATTCTGTTCAAAGACATTAGTTCCTGCCCCCCGCTACTTTTATCTTCTTACCTTCAGCAAGGCAGTTTTTATCACTGACTGCAAACCCAGTTTATACAAATGTTCATTCAACTCCATTACCAGTGAGGCAAAAAGCCATTATCATGTACAAAAATGGTGGTACTCTGACAGTGGTAATGGCAGTTTTGCTTTCACACTGTGCAGTTTATTATGAAAGAACACTTCTCTGACACCCCTTCCCAACGAACCAACCTCTTAAAAAATAAATATCCAATAAATGTTTACTTCAGAATATGTTTACATATATGGCTTTTGACTAAGCTGTGTCAAGGGCTTTCCAAAAGCATTTTAAGATGAATTTGTCAGGTTTATATGTGATATACCACATGGTATGGTGTAGTATAGTGCTTCTCATATTTTCTCCTATTTGTTATTTTGTTGTGTTAGCTCATATGGGCTAAAAGGTTGGTTTATGAAATTAGTAAGGAGGACATTAAACTGCCGTTTGCATCTAATTTAGATTCAACTTAAGACTCCACGTTACATATACGTTATACATTTTATTTGTGCCTATATAATAGATAATAATGAAAATAAAATATGCTTGGGGTGAATTATGATTATTTAATTCTCAGTGAAGCTTACAGTGTTTCAGTGCACTAGTGTCATTTTGAACATTAAAGGATAAGTTTTCAGTATTTTATGGGTATGGTTTGTTTTATTATTATTCGAGCACACCCTGACATTTCTGATTGCTGGGTCTTTCGGTTGTAGACCTCTAGAATTGATTGAATCGATAGCTATGAACTCTTAAAAGAAAGCGATGGAGGAATTCTTCTTGCCGAACAGTAAATATTTCTACTTTCATAAATTATTCCCTATTAAACCACTATAGGGACCCAAACACTATCATCATTTTGATCCCTTACTGTACAGTGTGCTATAATGAATGTAAGTAAGCCTTACCATCCATCACCCTGATATCCTCTCATTTTCATTCATGCCTCATATGACAAGATAAATGAAGAATATCATGAAACTGGGCTCTTGCATAAGAACCATTAGGGGACCCTTGCAGTGGACACGTAGGGCCCCTCTCCTCCTGTCAGTGAGCCCCGCCAGCTGCAGCCATGTTGGAAACGCTCAGGCTCCAGCAGCAGCAGCAGCAGCAGCAGCAGTGCTAACAGCTAGCGTCAGTGGACACCGACTACCGGGCACGGCGCTGTTGTGGACAAAAACAGACAGGGAGAGGGATTCATAACGGAGGGATACAGCCACCAAGCCGGCTCTGATAGCAAAAGCTATACAGAAATAAAATTCATACCTGCTGGCTGAAGAGGTGGCCGGTTACGGAGAGCAGTAGCGGCCGGGCTCCGGGGCTAAAGCGGGTGAGTATTGATCCATCTTGGGGGGCGGATTAAATGGGAATAGCCCACCGTTAGCCGAGTTAGCTTAGCATTAAAGGGGGTAACAGACAGACAATGGGGAAAACGCAAATGCAATACAAGAGGGGGTGTTTTTATGAGCTGGTATTAGTGTTTATAGTCAAATATCGTGGCCTGAATGATATGAAATATTGGTCATTTTGACACCGCGGAGTCATTTGTATTCCTCACAGACAGACAGTGGTGCAGTGGCCGAAACCACCCCTCTCTGTTTCTCCGGTTAGGTGCAAAGGTTCAAGCCAAGGAGGATTTCTGTCCTGCAGAGCAACTAACCTGTGGCAAAAACATCTGTGTTTGGATGAATAACGAGTTGCTCAGACTGAGGTTTATTGTCGGGAGCAGCGGTTTTGAGACAAAAGGCGGCAGTTGTTACTTAAACCTGAGCGTCTCAAGTGTTTTGGGTTGCTGCTCGCTGCCTTGTCAAACCACAATACTGTCCACTTATCTCTGTGGTAGGCCGAGTGATATGTGTTAATATTTGAGCCTGAGTTTAGGAGTGTAAATTATCCCTTTATGCCTGGAGGGATTACACTAATATTTAAGGTGTAATGCTACAATTTATTGAACTAAACAACAGGGTGCGTAGTCTGGTGCCCAGCAGCCTTGTGGATGTGATTAGTCAGTCTTTCTTTTTGGTTCAAGGACTCAAAGCTGCCCTGTCACGTCTCCCACAGATTTCTGTTTTCCTGCCCCTTTACCCATCTTGTTTCCTGCCTTTATGTAGCTGTCACCCCTGATCACATCCCCGTAAACACCCCTCAGCAGCCAGTCTGGAGGCTCAGGACCCCAAAGTGTATCCTCGAATATTTTCTCATGCTTGTTGACTAAAAACAACATTTAATAATGAATGACATCCAGCTGAGGCAATATTTGAGTCTTTTACACTCGGATAAAAACTTGCCAAGGCTGGTATCGGATCACTTCCCAAGAAATAAACTCAAAATGTGATTTAATTTTACAAACGATGGAGCACGTGCTTCTGGCTCTTTCTGAAAAAGGGGATATGAATAGGGATGCACATATTTCATTGTTGATTGATTTATCTATTTTCAATGTTAATGTTTTAGTGTGTAAAATGTCAAACAGTTGTGAAAAGTGCTCATCGCAATCTCCCAGAGCACAAAATGACATCTTCCGATTGCTTCCTTTGTCCAACCAACAGTCAAAAATCCAAAAAGTCTTCAGAAATGACAAAGAAAAGCAGCAAACTACGAACAAATGACTAATCAACCAATCATTGCAGCTCTAGATATGACCACATTTCAGTCAGTGAATTTAAGGAGAAATTTCACTTCCCTTCCAGTAAATGACCACACGCTTTACAGTGTAGATGTTGTTGAAATTCAAGTTAATGTTTGCTTGATTGCATGTCCACTCAGTGCTGTGATTCATGGCTTTTATTCCGTGGTTACGCATGGGTCTGTGGTCAGATAAATAAAAACCTGACGTGCATTTTGGTAATTTTTTGTGCCATCTGTCTTAACATGCGTGATTATTGTGTGAATAGGATGAATCTTTCTCGCTCGACATGCAAATCATTGTTTTATACACTTGTTATTCATGCAAAAGATGAATAGAAGGGCATGCACTCTGCTGTGGCTTTGTTTCTCTTCTGCCTGTCTGCTCTCCTTGCCTCCTCTCCCATTACTTCCACTAATCTGACGAGGCAGGGATGGGGAAAAGCAGCATTGATGATGTTGGATCGATCTTTACACCTGTCTGTTTTCAGTCAGGAAAAGATAAAGACAAGGGACAGTACAGTGTGTAAGATGGGAAGGGAGAAAGAGAAGTAGTGGGAAGGCAAGTAGAAATGAGGGAAGGAGGCAGCTGTTTGGAAATGAAACTCAGCCCCCAGGTGTGTCAGTCCGAAACAATCAGTGGGCGGGTGTTCTCCCTCTCCTATAAGTGACAGCGTACAGTACAACGAGGAAGTGGAGAGACAGAGCAGGAACATACACAGGCGTATGTGATTTAGCAGAGGTTCAGTCCTCTGTCTACCGACTGCCAACATGCAGTTCTGGGATATCCTGGGCTGCACCAATGGAGGTATGGACGTGTGTAGTCATACTGATGGCTCGGGGAAGTGTGTTCGGCTGAGATTGGACTGGGTGTGTGGGTGCTCTGTGCTAGGCAGGTAGAGAGGGTCTGGCAGGCTGAGGGCTGGAAAGGAATTTGCGCTGCTCACCGCTGTGCAAGCAGTTGCATGTGAAAACCTCACAGACAGGTAGAGTGTGGAGCACAAACAAAGACAACGAAGCCTCTGATACAGTGTCAGACTGCTCTGTTTTCCTTTGATAAACCTGGTTGGTTGCTTCTGACGGATCTCACAGATTTGACAAGTGAATAAATTGGCACAAATTATGTGGCTGTGTGCATGTGTTGCCCTGGATGCTGAATTTTGTTCTCTAGGTTTGCCTCTAAACGTGTGCTGTCCTGTCCACATGGAGTACTTATTTTGTTGGCTTGTTTACCTGCTGGTTTATGTTTCTGTTTTATGATTGGTTAGCAATTTAAAATTCCCACAAACCTAAAAACTATAGCTATTTAATAACAACCACTGCTACCACTACACAGTTATTACTGTTGCTCCAGCTGTTTCTGTCATCCCTATTCTTTTTGTGAATATCGCTACCACTGAAACTACAGTTCCCAAAAAGTGCAGTCACTTCCCAATTTAACAACCGGCTTATTAATTTATTCAGGAGTCACTTTAACTGTTGGTAAGACGAGTAGCGTGGCAACGATTAATTGATTAGTTGTCAACTATCAAATAAATCTCTGACCATTTCAATAATTCAACACGTTTCCTGATTCCAGCTTCGTTAAGGTGAATATTTTCTGTCTTTTTTACTCTTTTATGTTTGTAAACTGAATATCTTTGGGTAGTAACAAAACAAAACATTTGAGGACGATATTTTGGGTTTTGGGACACACTAGTCAACAATTCCACCGTTTTCTATTTTATCAACCGAACAACCAATCATTGAATCAGAATAATAATCAATAGGTTCATCTACAATGAAAATAATCATTAGCTACAGCCCTAAAGACGAGCTTTTAATATTAAACCCTCACCACCGTCTCTTATAGTTTTTTGTGCCTTGACCAGTTTTTCTTTAAAGTCACACTGTGCGTCTAAACCTGCATTCACACAAGCAAATAGGGTTTATAATCTTCACTCTTGTGTGTTGCTCACATCTGATATTTTATTCTCGTTGTTTACTGCACAGAGAAACTGCGTGGAATCCGATCTTCCTGAGTCTTTCGGGGCAGCCATGTCTGGTCAGACCTGTACCACAAAGAGTTAAACATTAGATTTCTGTGCCTATAAAAATGCAGCTAAACAACCAAAGGCCACCACTGCGATCAAATGTCACTGTTCTTGTCCACAGGGCTTAACGTAGGTGTGCAGAGGGGGGTTAGTGAACAAGTCAAAAAACAAACATGAAACATCTGGCAATTGATACTTAAGAGGAAGTGTAAGAAATTCAGACCTATAGAAATAAATGTATTGTGTGTTTGTATCTGCATAAGTTAGTAAACAAAGACACATACACCCTCTTAATCTATAAATGATGTCTGTAAAACTCTGCTTTATAATGTCAGCTAAGTTGTGTTGTCTCGTGTCCTGCCTCAGTTGTGGTTACTTTGTTGTGCTGTATTGAATTCCAGCACAGCTCTACCTCCAACACCCATCCTGTGCCCCAGGCCATGTTTTCTGCTATTGCGTTAATTGGTATAGCTAAGATACCTGATAGGTTGTGTCATATTCTTTCCACTTGCATAGAAGAATATAGATTCAGCTAATCCGTAAGTGAGTGTCTGAGCTGTGTAATACAGTTATATTTGCACTTTAGTAATTTAGCTAACGCTTCCATCCATTAAATTTTACTGGAACGATTTGCTGTCAGACTACATAAAAAAGCTAGATCTTGAGCTCATTTATACCTGCTTACTCCCTGTTTGTTGAGTCTAATGCTATCATGTTTACAACACCTGTGAAATGACTGGAAACATGTGCTCCTGTTGTGTAATCATCAGTCTTCCCCTATTTGCATCCATTGCTCACTGTTTTGTTTAACTTATTCCATGTGGTCAGCACTCAGTCAGATACTTTGACAGTGAATAAACTTGTATTGCACCTCATCAGATATAAAGTTGCTGTTTAGATTTTCATTTAGGTCAAGATTTATCTATAAAGTAATGGGTTATTATACTAAACAAGTAAGTGTGACTTATTTTACAGTCCCTATATCTGTCTTTACCTTTAGCCAGGAAATTGGAAAAATATACAGCACAGTAAATGGAAAATATGGAATGGAAAAGTCATGTCAGGTTGTCTTGGTAGATATTCATCATATTGGCCTGCATCGTAATAGAAAGTCAAACTGAGCATTGCAGAAATCGTTATGGGAGAAATCTGATTTAGCAGTCGTACCACGCTTCAAACTAGAAGCTCAATCCCATTTTGTATTTACAATGATATGCAATCTTTATCTTGTATTTTACATTACTTTGTATTTTCTGCAGAAATGCATCCATAGTTGTGACTAGAGCAGCAGCCAGAGGAGTGAAGTAGCTGTCATATATATATTTGCAATATGGATAAACATGAGAAGGACTGGATTCATTTTAAAATTTGACTAATGTTTCCATTTATTAGGTTGTTTAAGTATGTTACACCTCAAGTGTTTTCAAAGAAACACAGATACATTAATCAATGGCTGGACAGCTCTGGCTTTAAAATGTTACATCACGCTTGTTTGAATATTTCTCTTTTTATACCAGAGTTTCTTTTTTGCATCTTACAGCACACACATTTTCTAATAGTTCATTTAAAAACAGCAAAGCAACCATACAGCAAAATCCCAAAAACCATTTGGTTGTCTGACAGCAAAACCTTTTATTCTCAGTTCCTGAAAGAATTTAGGGATGTGAAGCTTCCACGGCAACCTGGAGATGCAGTGGATCAATGTATTTGTGAATGTCAGGGCGTTTACTTTGGTGCAGTGGTACTGCACACTGAGGTAGAGCCGTAAAACAGCTTGTAAAAACAGCTCGTTTGTGTAAAGATCGTCAAACTATAAATCTGTGAACTCGGGTAAAAACAGCTAGAGTTTGAGCAGAGAGGGCACAAAGGGATCTGAGTGTGCTTGCTGCAGTCCCCCTTGTAAAACTGTTGACTTTATATTAAGCCAAGAACACTGACTGTTCTAATCCAGTCAAAAATGAATAATTGTGTTGTTCTGTCACATCATTGATTTGATCCACTTGTTAAACAGATAAACCTCCCTTAAACATTATTGCAAGTCAAGGCAGTTTTATTTATATAGCCTAAAATCAGATATCACAATCCATCAGGGGGTTTTACAGTATGTACAGTGCACAACACCCTCTGTTGGACAGAAAAGAACAGAAAGACAGGCAATGGATGTTGCGTGTACATAACATGGCAACAAAATCACAGAATATACAAATTACAAATACATTTCTGATACAGGTTGCAAATATGTCAAGAATGTGGATTCAGGAGAACAACTGAACAACTTGAGGACTTCAAATAGAAAAAAATACTCAAGTTGGTAAAATACCTGGATTTGCTAAGTTTAGTATCTTATGAATTCCTGTTGAAACTTTAAACTACATTGCTCTTTTGTATTTAAAGAGCAATGTAGAAATCTTCAGATAGAGATGAAGTGATGAATCTCTCTGACAAAGCTTGGGTCATACAATAGATTTGTAATTTGTAGTCAATCTAAATTGTAGTTCTGAAATCATTTTGTTTAGTTTAAAGAGGCTCTGTGGAGCTTCTGTGTTGAGCTGGAAACAAACATTAGCTACTGTTGCTCTCTGTTATTGGAGCGGAGCGAGGCACTGAGACGAGGCACTCGAAAATGTGCATAGAGTCACATCCTTTGGACTGTCGTGGAAGATCCGACCAGAGTCCTTCCCAAAGACATCAACAGTCCAGCAGCATTAAAGAGTTTAAGCAAACTGTCCACAGCCTGTTAAGCAACTGAGAAAGATGGGAAGGGGTCTAATTTTTCACATCACATACAGTCTGCTCACATATGGCCAATAAAAAAGTGATTAATATGTGGAAATTGCTACAAATTGTGATGGAGTGCTCCTTAATTTATTAATTGCATACTGTTCACTGCCAGACTCTTTGGATTGATATGGGTGCACTGAAAAGAGTAGTTCAAGCATCATCAGCACACTGTCTAACAAACTGACTGTGCAACTTCACCTAATTGTGTGTGTTTACAAGCAAATTAACCTACAGGATCTCCTCCCCTGGCTAATGTACTATAGCTCGACTAAGTAGGTTATTAACGCAGGTGATTAATATTCATATGGAACTGTTTTAGTGACGTCAGCAGCACATGTAAACGCTTCTTCTGCCAAATACAGATGTGGAAAAGGGCACTGGTGTAAATAAGACCTTTCTCTGTCTTACTTCCCTGTCTCTGCAGCAGTCCCAATACTACAATAATGTTTTTATAGCTGACAGCTACCTGATTAAAGCTGTAGCTGCTACTGTGGTGACTTAATTCTACTCTCTGATGTCGCTCTCAGTCCTGCTCCACTCTGCTCTGTTGTTCTCTCTTCTGACAGGCTCGTCGGTGCAGAGGAGCTGCAAAAGGCTGTTGTTGTTTTCTTGATGAGAATGGAGTTGTGCAATGCCCTTAGCGTGGTGTCAACTATAGCGTAGCCTCTGTGGTTTGCAGCCAGAGGCAATAGTTTTCTACTCTGAGTGGGAGCGAGGAATAAAAAGGCTGAGAGCGCGAGGGGGGAAATGTGATAGAGTAGGAGGGAGAAGCTCTGAAGAGTGTTTATGCAAGTGAAACATGTTATAAGCAGTCCTCGTGACAGATGCTTTAGTACTGTTTTAATAACAGGCTCCAGTTCTGGGTCATTATGTGTGGATGTGAAAGATTAAAGTTGGGTTTAAGGCTAGGTCATCTCAGGTGACATTGAGAGAATATCTCTCCCTAGAGTGTTGTTAAAGCAGAAAAGGCAAGTCTCTTTAACAAAATATGTATATCGGTGATGTGCGTGCATGTACATCTCTTGAATATACTGCATATTTTAAATGTATAATCTAAACGCAGCTGTGTTGAATGAATGTGTGGGTACATTTCAGTGGCAATCGTACCTCAGCTTTCTATTTATAGGTATATTTTTAACATCAAGACACATTTCAATACATGCTTAAGCCTTCTCTACTGAATGCACTGCCAGTCCTGGCTAGAAATTGCGTAGTGTATCTGTGTGTAAAATTCACTCGTGATGAATGTAACATTTAAGGCACTGAGTGAGAGAGAGAGAGGACTAATGCCAGGGTTGGTGTTGTGTTGCTTTTGTTAATAGCATCCTACTTGTAGCCAACGTTTTGGACACAAATCTGCCAGGAACAAATGGGATTATGTGATTAGAAGAAATTATGTGAAGTGGCAGAACACACACTGAGCAGCAGTGAATCCAACCAAGTAAAATGAGTCAAAGTAACAACAACATGGTATAACTAGATATCATATGTGTGTCTGCATTGGAAAAGTGAGTACAATTTGTAAACTAGTATCAGTATTGATGATAAATGCACTTATTTATTATCTCTGCCAAAGGAGTTATGTTTTCACCCATGTGTGTTTGTTTCAATCCTCTTCGTTGGTTGGTTTGTCAACAGGATTACACAAAAACTACTGAACAGATTTCCAGGAAACTTGGATGGAGGATGGGTCTTAAGTTTCGGGGAAAGATCGGGGACAGATCCTGGAATTTTTTCTCACTTTCTTTAACATTGCAAGATAGGGCCTTTTTTCGACATTTTCTTTAATTTTTAATAATGCATTGATCTTGATAAAAAAAATCAGGCGTATTTAGGTGGCTGATATCTATGAGTGAGCACAAATGAGGACTGTGGGCCTTGGTGGCGGTATGCGCTCTACAGAGTGCCATTTTAGCTTATTTATTTATTTTGCAGTAAAACAGCAGCAGGAAGACAACAACAAAAGAAAGGGAGCAAATTATGCAGGTTAGATTTAGAAAACCTCTTGAAGCTTATCAAATGAATCTCACCTCAGGCTACATAAAACTGCAAAAACACTGCTCAGAATTGGTATGTATAATGGAATCGTAGCTTTTCAAGTGGCAATTTTGGTGATGTCTCTATTTTGCTCTATACTATCTCATTTCTTACATATTATGTGTAAGAAGAGCATTGGTATATAGCACGTAATGTGCAGTAGTAGTAGGTTGTGTGAAATTGGGACACACTTTACATATAAAGTAAGACAAAGCCTCGGCGTCCTTACTGGCACCACAGTCCCGCTTTGTGTCTGTTGCTTAGTAACAGATGCCAGCGTAGCTTCAGAGTGTTTTATCGTATTGTTCATTTTGGTGACATTTCTACATGTGCGTGTTATAAAGAGTGAGTGAAAAGATGAGATAGAGGAGCGATGAGGTTATGAGACAAATGTGAGAGTTTTCTGAGGACAGTGGGTGAAGTTATTACAGCATGACAGAGCAGATGTATTCTGCCAAGTCATGATTCTCGCCTCGCTTCGACTGTCTGGAATGTAGCTCATATTAAATCCTCCCGATTCATGAGAGCTGCTGCACAGTCACCGGTTAGTCTGTGCTGACATGTGAAACCAGTGGACGTGCTTAGTGTGATTAGATATTGACTCCTGTCAGTCAAATAAACTAAGCATTGTAATCAGTTGCATTGGACAGTTCAGACAATCAAAGTCCACTTTGATGTGTTGGTGAGTTGTAGAGCTGAAAGGACACGATGTAATTCATGGTCTTTCTGATAATTTCTTAATGTAAGGAATTTCATAGCAGTGTGCTTCCTGTCAATGGCTACATTTCTCAATAATCCTCTGACTTGATTCCCTCCTCTGTTTGCCTCTGCTACCTTATTATTAGGCACCTCACGATGTGATTCGATCCCTATTCAGAAGGCTAAGATGTGACGCATTATCTTACCTTTATGTTACGTTTCACTATCCGATTGGTTCAGCCGTAAGGAACACACATCCATGTTCAGAAACGGGTTTCAAATTTCTGATTATTGACTTTTCTGCCTCGGGACACAATCTCTTAAAGAGAGAACTACAGTGCATCTAAGAACTCTACTTAACATATTATAATATACTTTTTTACAGCACCTGTTTTCCTCTCTACCTTTATTTAATACTACACCTCTTTATTTATTCTTATTTCTTTTCCTTCCTTGGGCTTCTTTTTCTCACCTTTTCTTTTGTGTTGAAGAGGGCTAAGGAGAAGTTCATGAAATTGGACTTACATTATAAGAATACAGAATACATACATACATTATATGAGATATTATATGAGAAGCAGTAGCTTATTACCATACATAAAAATGGATAGTTAATCTGTGTATGCATGAAAGACAAATCCTCATCTATTGAGTTTTTGATACTTGAAATGAGTGTATGAGTTGCATGGACAATTAACTGCTCATGACTGAATCCATTTCAAGAAGATACTCTGATTGTGAATAATTAATTAAAATCTTATTTTTTCTTTTCCCCCTCACCTTTTCTGTTGCAGATATTTCCAGAATATCACACTACGCTGGTGAGTACAATTTTTTTTAAATACAGGGAAGTACTTTTGAAGGAACGTTAAACTAATGGTAGAAATACTTAACATCCACCACTTGATGACAACTAGTCAACAATTCATACCAGTATGATTGTGTGTGCAGTGTGTCTGAAATCTTATATTGAACGGGCATTATAAAGGTTTCCCTTGCACCCTTATTGAGTATCTGTTAAGTTTGATTTTTCATGATAATTAAGAGAGATTCACCCTTTTATTTTATTTTTCACAAGGCATTGTGTTCTTTGGTCTTCACCTTGACACACACTTAAAATGGGCTGGTGTTTCTGTTTCTGTGTCATATGTCACAGATTTAGATAAGACATTTTAAGGCCAGTAACTCCAGGTTTTCCTCCATGGTTGTTTCTAATGTGGATATCATATATGTGAAGCTAAGAACTTGTCATCAGTAATAATAATTATACATTTCTTGACCTAAACTTTGGTTCCAGTCTCTAGTGGGAGACGTGTTGCCAAAGTTTTGGTAGGGGTTAGCTGACTCAATGAGGTGACGTTTCTGACCTTTTTTGGTGGAAAGTAATAGCAGCATGGCACACAGTATACAGGCTGAGTAAACTGAACTTCAGTGCCCAATAACAGCCTTGGCAATGCTCTTATTCTCAAGACTGATAATTAGAGTTTTTAATGGAGAGTATGTTGAACATAGCCACTCTGACACTGTTAGGATGAATTTAACTAATTGAAATGGTGTTACGATACAAAACACAAAAGAAGACAGACCTGGAGTCATGGCTCGCAATGTGCCTGAGGCATTTCTGCACCACATGTGGTTTAAAATGTAGCAAAATCAATGAACACTAAGGCTAAATAACTTAAAAGCAATTTTTACATGAGGATTTACTAAAGAGTGATGCCTGGTCATTGGTGTCCATGCTGTATTCGTGCTGAGCCCTGATTTAAATTGATCATTGTTTATTGTTTAAACAGTCCATTGTGTTTGTATTGTGCAGCATCGTAGCTTTTAAAAACATGTTTCTTGTTGTGACTGGTAAACAACAGCATTGGTTGTTTCAGCAAGTGCCCCAAATAGACATATACTGTAACCATGACAACCTTAACATTTTCATGTAACATAATGTATGTAATGTTACGTGAAAATAAAAAACGTAACATTACATACATTATGTTACATAAAATTAATGTGTTTATCAGCAGTGATTTGTAATGCTTTGACAAATGATGTAGTCCTGTTGATGAAGGCATTAGATCAGAAAACACTTCTAAGGGCTGTTGAAAGCAACATATTTTGTCTTTAATTTGGAGGACTTGTTGCTCTTGTTTTAAAATAATTGTACATCTACTATTCTCTACATCAGTTTGTGTCACAAAATAATCACAATATGAGTGTTGTCAGTGTTTTGCCACTGGAGGCTTAGCTAGAAAGTGTTCACGACCATCTTGTCCTTTGGCACGTCCGAGGTATTGAATGTCAGAGTGCTTTATTGCCAATGAGGAGCTGGCATGCTGCAGGAGCAGGTGAAATATGTTTGGGGAGGAGGAGTGAGGACAGAGGGCAGTAGAGACCAGCTGAGGGCAGACAGGCAGACAAACGAGGGTGGCGGATAACTAAAAGAAACAGAGAAGGAAACAAGTGTTGTAATGGGTCAAAGAGTGGAATGTATGTTTTCTGTAGCTAAGCTCTAATCCTGGTAAAAATGTGTGTGTGTGTGTGTGTGTGTGTGTGTGTGTGTGTGTTGGGTTTGCGTGTTTATGAGTGCCTCCTTTTTTTAAAGTTGGAGTGTTGATTAAGATTGTGGTCTTATTACCATATTTATGAGTACTGTCCAATCAGCTCGCCTACTTTCCACTGCATCAAGTCTCAATTACAATATTTCTATCCCTCTTTCTTCCTTCCTCTTGCCTCTCTCCTTCTCTGCCCTACACACACTCAAACATGCGCGCATACACACACACACACACACACACACACCCTTCCTCCCTCTCCCCTCTGGTTATGCCTGTTAGTGAGCGGAGCAGCTTTTTCGCAGCGTGGTCACAGCAGCCTATACAAAAACACAGCAGAAGAGAAACACTTGCACACACTCCCACTGTCAGAATTTTGCACACACACTTCCTTTGCTTTGCTGACACTTACACACACTTTCCCCACACACATGCACGCAGTTGCCACACTTCTTAGCCTCATGCACTCTCGTATACGTTCACCCGCTCTCTGGCTTCCACACATACACTCTCACTCCACAGTCTCTTTGGTGCACTAATTTCGACTGCTCAGGGGTTGTGCTGGATGTACAGTGTGTGTGCGTTTTGCGGCAGCATGTGTGTGTGTTGGGAATGGTGTTGTGATCTAGTTGCTCTTCCGCTGCTCCAGAGGAAAGCCTTCAGAAGCCAGACTGAACGACACACAGCTGACTGACTTCGAAACAGATTTACTGCAACGATTTACCTCCAACCCACTCCTGCAACATCATTTTCTCTTCACAGTCCGACTTTCATCCTGTCCTGCCTGGCTTCGGATTGCAGTTTTTTTTTGTTAGTTAGTGACTTTTTGCTCCACCTTTCCCTTTAGGTCTCTGTCGCTTTATGTATCGCTCTGACATCAGACACCTGCTTTGACCTGGTTAACTCCTGCAGGCTCCGAGTATTGTGGGACAGCTTTGGAGGATGTGAGGCTCAGCTTCTCTCTGGGGTTTCTCTGCTTTCTCTCCTCATCACACTCTCTTTATTTCTTTATATTTCTCTTTCTAAATAATATTTTCCTTTGATCATTTGGGTCTTATTCAACTCTTCCTGTCTTGTCCTTCTTCTTCTGTCTTTATCCTTATTTCCCTGTCTTGCTCTGCCTTTTCCCTCCTGCGTCGGTCACCTCTCCCTCACTGTGCTCCATTTCTCTACGTCCCGCTTTGCCCTACATTTTCCTCGCTTTCTTCACTGATGCCAGTTTCTCATTTTTTTCTTGCATCTTCTTTTTGACAACATTGTTGGATTTACAGAACAAAACTACCACCTTTCTTGAAAAATGACACTTTGATGTAATTATCTGGAGGCTTACTTTTCAGCAAGGGGTGTCGGTGTTGTTTTGTAACCTGGATGTTTGACACGCAGTGCCGTAACCCTGTGACTAAAGATTTATGGCTGCAGGGAAGCCGCCCTTCTTTGAATTTCACATCAAAGATTGATTCATTGGATCAGCAGCTCCGCACCGGAGACCTGATGGGATATTTTGTGAGGATTTATCGGACTGCAGGATGGCCTCATGGGTGAAGAAATCATCCTCCAACCAAAGAAGTCGGGCTTGAAAGTCTGTTTTGGGAAGCTTACACCCTGCTGAAGTGTCCTTGAGCTACTTAGTGAATCTTCTCCACCCACCAGGAGCAAAAACTGAATTTCCTTACAGGGATCATTTCATACTGCACAATGGTCAATGTATTTTGCTGGGTTAAAGGTCATGGCCTGTTTTGGGCGGATTGATTACTAAGACCAGGATCGCAAGCTACTCCCTCAAGTCCTGAAGTAATATGATGCTTTAGGAGAGTGACTCGCAGTCTTGTGATCTTGGATTTCTGTACGATACACTGTAATTACAGTTGTTATCATGTTTCAATTGTTGCAGAAGAAGGTCTGACTTTCCGATTAACTTTGACGATGACAGATTCTGCATGCGGGTCCACTGTGGATGTGAGAAACCGGACCTTTCTATTTAAAGGTGAAAACATTTGGAACATCTATCCACAGGACCCTGATGATAGATTTTGAGTGCAGTGGCTGCTAGAGCATAGACAGCCACAGACTGGTATATTCTTGACCTCCTGTGAGGATACTTGCCGTGTCATCAGATTTTACAGTACAAAGGATATTTGACATCCTCTGTTTCCTCTTACTGGGCTCTTTGCTTTACTGGAGTTACTTACAACCCTGGGACACTAGCTTTGATTGATTTTTTTTCTATTGTGTTTCCTGCTGCTATCTGTGGGGCAGCTAAAAGTTGCACAATGGATATGATCACCCATGTAAGCAATGACAGCCCAGTTATCAGCAGAGAAGGTCTCAATTTTTAACTCTTTTGGATACGTTTTTCAATATCTTTATCTGCCCTTTTTTGGCATATTTGAATTTATAGACTAGGAAGTTTTCACAGTAGTGAAAGTCCAGGTTAGGAGTTGGTCCCAGTCTTAGACTCTATGCTGTTTTTGGGGCCCAGCAGTTTTGTCTGGATATTGTGGCCAGACCTCGAACAGACTCAGCTACAAAACAAATGGAGAACAGCGGCTGCATCCCACTCTGCTGGAGCAAGGGGGCCTGCATCTACGCACAGCACCCCCTACCAAGTATGTACTAATAATAAGTGAATCAATAGAAACACAGCATATACAAACTGAACGCAAACCTTTGTCCTAGTAAGCACAACATGTAGTTGGTTATGTTCCTTTTTTAGTATCAGTGCTGAATATAACCAAAGCCTTATGATTCACAGCTACATAGTTTTATATCAATATTATTATATATATATATATTATATATCAAATACAAATACACCTTTCTCTGCCTGGGTATTTATAATGAATTATATAAATCAGTTCATTGTCATGAATTCCTGTGCTTTATTTACCATCTCTCCCTCAGCTTGAAAGGATTGTCTTATTTGACATTGACATTCAGTATGTCAGTATGTCAGGATGGTTGGATTTCATTTACCAGAGCAATGTCTCATGAAGGTGTTAGACAGATTTGTGTATGTCATATCACTCTAGGCTTCTGAAGTTTTGATTGTAACATTATGTGTTACGAGACATCTAAATTCTGTCTTCTCTGTGAGCTCTTCGTGACTGATGAAAAAAGCAGCCAAGTCACTGAAGTGCTGCATGACAAGCTGTCCGTCACAAGAATGAAGCGTCATTTCACAGCACTTGAAGTGATTTGATGGGGCGGTATGAATGTGAATCTTTTGCTTTGGTTCAAGCTTTTGTCTGAAAAAATTAAAAACAGAGCCATGGTTGTGATTTGTTATCAGTTCATTTGGGTTACACTTGTACTGAGCTGTAATTAGGTTGGCGAATACGAGCGTGTGGGGACATGGTGGTTATGAGTTACAATAGTAGCTCTCTGTCGCTGGAACAACGCAGAACACGAAGACGCTCTCAGTGCTCAGTTGTTTTTTTTTGTCGGCACACCATAAAACATACAGTCACACAAAAACATTTTATTTATATGGAAATGACATTTAGACCCGTATTGAACAGTCACATATGTATGTACAGTATATAGATATACAACCAACGGTTAGACTTGGAACTTTATCTTCTCTGTCCCCTGGTATAGATAATGCGCATCCTTGGCAGAAGATGGAAGAGAGGGTGTAGTAGTGTGGGGGAGGGGGAGGGCAGAGGAAATTGTTTGAGGATGAGAGAAAGATGAGAGGAGGGAGGAAGAGCGGTGGTTCAACAGGACAGTTGGATCAAATGGAGATGCGAAAGGCAGGAACTAAAAGGCCTGTGAGCATGTGAGATGAGCGACAGGGGGAGCTTAAGAGAGGGGGGGGGGTTACAGATAAAGGGGGAAAGGATGGAGAAAGAAGGATACAAGAGAGTTGGCCGAAAAGCAAAGGAGAAGATGAAGGCTTTTGAGAGAAAGACATAAAGACAGGGATAAAAGTGAGGGATGAACAACTGAGGAAAATGGAAAGGGAAAGGGATGGTAAAAAAGACACGGAGGCCGAGGCTCCCTCAGGATTGTGCTAACCACAGTAACCCAGTTACCAGTTAAACGAGGAGATAAACCGTCCTGCTGCTGCGGGACGGAGCTCAACTCTAGCCTACTGTGGTTTAACAGGCTGAGTGTCAGTCACTGGAGCCCCACTGTGAGAGGGGGTGGTGGGCCTGGCACCCGCCTGCTCCTCTCCTGGCTGCCTGCATGGCCTAGTTGATTTGATTCCTCGCCTTTTATCAGTGTGAGTGTGAGGGAATGCATGTGGGGTTATGTTGAGTCCTGTGCTGTGTGTAGTGCACCTGTTTTAAAACATTAATTCATGTACTATGAGATGCACTTTTGGTTGTGGCCCAAATTTGATTTCGTAAGCTGTTTTGTAACTAAGGAAACTAAAGGAAAGCCTTGTGTCATATAAAGGCTTTCGTGGCTTATGTATATTAATTGTTTGTTAAGATGGGATAAAGCACAAGAATGCTGTTTAGTGGCAAACATGGAAGCCCAAGGAGTCAATCTTCCCAAGCTGGATAAATAAAAGGAAAGGAATATCATATATATACCATTGTATAGACCAGACCACTAATCCATTGATCAAGAAAATAATTGTCTGACTGACAATGAAAATAATCATCAGTTACAGCCCTACCTCTTTCTTTGTTAGAAATAAGCAAAATAACCTAATTAAGTTAGGAATGAATTATATTTTCTTCAGCCTGACCTGCAGTCACATACTGGTTGGTAGCTTCAGTATTTAGGGACTATACGTTAACACTAACCTATTTTGATAAATGCTTCTGAAAAACAACCCTTTCCCACTTGTGTGTTGTAACCGTATTTACAGCATAAAGTAGCTGTATGTATGCACCAAGGGAAAAATAGGTATGTCTACTTCTCTAATAGGATTTCGTAGAGCTGTATGTAGTATTTAGGTTAAGGTTACGGGTGTGTGAATTTGTGTCAGTGTATGCAGTGGCACATTTTAGTACTTAATATCTAATCTGATTAGTGAGTGACTGAGTGAGTGAGCAGCAGCAGATGGCTGTGGTTTGTGACTCTGTAGCTCCTCTGGTGCAACTGCTTCTATTTAAAAACGAGTTGCAGTCAAAATAATGTCCCCAATACATTTTTTATTGCGCCCCTCTGAGACAAGGCATGAAGGCTGGATATAAAGTAAGAGAGGAACTGTTATTACAACTGAAGGTATGCTGTGGCACTGTACCACAACCCGTGTACATTCTGGACAGGGGTTTCCACAAAACATCGTTTTTGTTTCTTTATAAATAAATGTATCTTTTACTCCCGATAGTACAACAGACACTGGTGTACTGCATTACAAAAATATATGCTCTGACTGAGGCAACACATTTGTATACAGTGTGTGGTCAATTTTTCTACTAACAAAAAACGCTAAATATTCTGATGTGATTAGTCTGATGTCCACCTACCTTTGCATCTGCCCTCATTCAGTAAACTGAAATGACATGAGAGCAGAGCAAGGACATGATGTATCTGAACAACAATAGAGTGTAGAGTATGTAGTGTTTCATTTTTCAAACCTTCTTTCCTTTCAAATGCAGCGCTGATCTCAATTAAGATGGTTCACAAGTTTGGTTTGGAAGTTTAATTATTCCCAGCAAATACACAGATCCAATATCTACCTTCTGTTTCAGCTTTAAGGTTCTGCAGCCATCACTGAAAAAACCTCACATATTTTTATTTTGTACAATATAATATCACAAGGTGTAGCTTTAATGTCTTTATCATGCTGATAGTTTTCATTAAATAGACTGTAGTTACTAGAAGGGCATCTGGGATTGTTATAATGAGATGATACAGTGGAATTACAGCAGCATTATACTCTTTTGGGATTGTAACAAGCCCCCTAATAATCTAATAGTATCATAGCCACAGTGGTATCATTTTAATTGGATGATGATAGTAATACTGTATGAGGGACATTTGTAATCTAATCTTTACTGATCTGTTGCATTAAAGCTTTAGGGGCTGTTGAGTATGTGGCCATGGCTGTGACCATTATACACTTACCTCTACTCATTACACATATAGGAAGAGCTCATTATTAATAGTATTACATTTTAAAAGCAGTAACAATACACACTTCTTCATCTGTTGAACCATAAAAAGGGTACCATTTTTCTCTTAATCTCCACTGTTTTCAGAATACACCTTGTTATTTTAGCTAATTACCAGTTAATCTAATTTTTGCTGTTTCGTAAACTGCAGAACCTAACACAGCGTAATATAACCTAGGCAGGGTTTTTACTTCTCGTATGATTCAGGGAGTTTGTACATTAAAAAAGGCATTGAAAACTTACTTTCCAATGAAAAATTAGATCCTTGGACACATATAAACTTTTCTCGGCTGGGAAATATTTTCTGTTTTCTAGTCCTTTACAGTTGAGCAAAAAAGATTATTTCAGGCACTTTACACACAAAAGATAAAAACAAGTCAATGTTTGAATCCAGTGAGGATCTTCGTAGGTACTTGAAACCAAACAGCAGTTCTAGACAAAAATATCTGATTTACAAAACAATCTAACAATAGATCTACAAAGCATGCATGTTAGGGATGCACGGATTACAGCGGTGGCTGATGTTTATCTGTTGTGTTGCATCAGTTTTTCATGAGCTACTGGCTTGTGACATCCCAGCCATCAGTTTGTAAGGCTATGCAAGTACTAAAAAATTCTTCCCATACCGTAGGTAGTTATGTAGCAGGCAAAAAAGGCTTTTTAAAGCAGTTACTTTTCTAAAAAAAAACATAATTTCATGTGAAAGAAGGAAATTGGTATGATTGGATTTGTGCTCCCATAAAGTAAATGTAATGTATAAAAATAGTGTAAAGGGGTGTCTGATCTTATAACAGTTCAGTTTTTTTATTAAGTGATGAATATTTTGTTTCCTGGGTACAAAAGGGGTATAAATAACAACAACAGAAGAACACTGGCGCCAGATATCAGCCAAATTGTTGTTATCAGTATCTGCCCAGAATTTCACATTTCTTGCATCCCTAATACATGTATCTCAATTGAAAATGAAGGAAAATCGCAATAACAGATGATTTAAATTACTGATAGTAACAAGACGTTTATTCATCCAAGAAAAGTGTAATAGGTAGATATGAAGCTTTCAAGTCATGCATTCTCTACAGTAAAGACTCTAAAAAAAAATAAATGTGTATGGGACTTGTGCACCTGCCCAGAGAGTTTTACACACACACACGCACGCACGCACGCACACACACACACACACACACACACACACACACACACACACACACACACACACACACACACACACTATTGATACAGCAAGTTCTTGAAAGAGAGTGCTGAGTCAAGTCATCAGATACATAATGTCCTCCCTTGCACCTCTGTTGCAGTCATTGTGCAGATGATTCACTCGCGCACATGGGCGTGTGAAGAAGTCTTGGAAAGGCAACTGTAGGTCAAGCTGTTAAAAGTGCTGAGACAACTTTCCCTGAATGAGTCTCCATATTTCTGTTTCTTTCTTGCGTTTTCATCAGTATAAAACAAATGACCGTGACCTGAACGCAACACAGAAAAATGCTGAATAATCAGATCTTTAGGCCCTGAACTACTTGGTAGATGATGATGGTGCAGATCACAATTTCAGACAGCTCTGTTGGAAAAGTATTTAATTCTCCAGTACCGGAAATGAGCCATGAAATTAGTCAGTCAGTTGGGTTTGGTTTACTTGTGTCTCCTTTGTCAACACATGATAGCTAGAATTCAGCTGGAACTCGGTCACTTTCAAGCTGATGACTCAACAGAGCCTTTAGGGATTACCAGGAAATGACAGCATGACACAGGAAGCAGAAGAGTCTCCCATAAGAATGTGGTGTGAAGATGAACCTGCTGTATATGTGCAGGGAAAGAAACAACCTTAAAGAAGGTAAAAGTGAAAGGAAGACTTAGAGACATTAAAGGAAGAATCTGTGTTTGTGTTTGCTTGGTAGATTATAAAAATCTGCTTTGTTAAGCACAACAATATAGATATCACTCCTGCTGTAGCCTCATACTGTAGTAATAGAGTAAAATGTGAACTAAGCAATAGTTTCAGAGTTTGTACAAAGTCTTGAAAGTTTGGAAAATGCTTGATTGTAACCGTAATGTTTTCAAGGTTAGGAATATGCTTGAATTCAAAATATACTCCTTTAATTAGTATAATCTGGTGTTTCATCTACACAATCACTCATGTAAACCAAAAATCTTTAAAATTTGAGATGAAATTATTTCATTCTGTTTTGGCGACAAAATGTCAAGGGGGCATTTTTCCGTTACACTGTGCATCTGGTGTGAGACACCAGGAGATAACAAACAAGATGACAAGATTGTTTCATTTTAAATATTAAAAGATAAAAGAATTCAAACAAGTGTGTGAATGCACCTTTAATGTATATTTTTGGTTAAGGTACCTTGAAAGTGCTTGATTTTTACAAACTGTACAAACCCTGTAGTTTGTTTTTTGCTTGTGGTTTGCTATTAAGCTGAGCCCTTGACAAGACTGATTGCTTGGTTGATTTAGCAGTTGGTTGTCCAGTTTGATCACAGTGTTTCCCACCGGTTGGGAATTTATTTATTTAAATTCATTTGATTTATGTTGAGCTGTGAGTCCATTAGGACCTTCTAAAAAGACCTTGTGTCAGTGTTTTGCTGGTTTCTATTGACTCTTTACTGGCTGACTGAATAATTGACTGGTTGTCAGCCTTATTGAAACACATAACCCCTCCTCATCAATCAGTCACAAGCTCAGTAAACACATGTAGAATAAACATGTTTATTCCCCTGCTCTCTTTCTACAATTATATGTTGTCTCAGTGTTGCTGTCTTATCAGTGTTTTATTATCTCAGTTGGATTTATTCTACATGAGTGCTTGTTTATGTCTTCATGATTATTAATGTAGCCTGTAATGTGCCATGACAAATGTATAAAGTGCAGTATGAATGGCAGACGGGTGATGACTCAGAGGTTGTGTGAGTGGGTGTTGACTGTCTCAGCTATGCTTTCAGCAGTATGTTTAAAAGGGTTGATGAAACCGTTTTCTTTACTCACCATAATCGCCTCTAATATACACCTTTAATATTCTTTATACAAGACACATTTATTACAGATTAATGCTCAACTATAAAGTCACATTTTTACCTCCGTCCTCTTTATTTATATTTCAGAATATGACGCCCAGTTAGCCCCAGCAGGAGCATCTGAGTCAGGCATGGCATCCTCTTCCTACCTGGAACCCAACCACAACCATTCCGGAGCGGGTGTTTGTGGGGTTAAATCCCGCTCCGGGATGTCCGGTGGTACTGGTGTTGGTACCAGCGGCTCTGCTGGAGGCCTCGAACGGCCCCCAGGCTCCATGGACCGGGTTCTGAAGATCTTCCATTATTTTGAGACAAACAGTGAGCCATGCACCTGGGCTAGTAATATCAGACACGGGGATGCTACAGATGTCAGGGTAAGACGTACGAACATTTCTTACATTTCTCACATTTTTAGTGCTACAGCATCATCATTTCTGTGATTCTCAAACTCATCCCTTCACTTGTTTCAACAGGGTGTTATCCAGAAGATAGCGGAGATTCACAAATTACGCTGTGTGTCCTCTCTTGGCCTCCGTCTGACCCATCTGCACTCTGATTCTCTCCATTGGTTACACCCTGATTTGGGCGTGTCGCATGTCAGGGAGAGATATGAGAAACAGCACCCCCAGGAGGAGTGGAGGTAGAATTACAACTTAGTCTTTTACTGTCTGCTCCCAATCCCCATGTCCCCCCATTTCACTTTTTCTACATGAGGTACTAGAGAGTAATGTTTATGTATTTATCGACACTGCGCTCAGATCAGTGAGCAGACCATCGGTACTCACTTGTGACTAACGATGCCTCCATCTGTAGTTTAGGTAGCTGTGGTTTGATACTTATTGGTTCCTTAATGTTGTGCTTAAATCAAACAGCAGGTCAACAACATAAGTGACTATACAGAAGCAACACTTGTTTAAGCTACAAACCTGCCAACCAAGAGCATTTTATTAAGCCTAACTTACAAGGTACAGCTAAATAACTTATGGTCTCAATTAAACTATATTATACGTTCAATAAACCACAGACTAAGATCTGAAACATATTTATGTCAGCTACTTTATACAAGCAGTGAAAAATATTACAACCAAGTATTTCATATTGAGTTGCTCCCTTTTACCACATTCCTTCTCTTAATTTTCTTTAGATTTAAAAGTGTTTCCTCATTCATCCATATCTCCTTGAATACAGAGGACTTAACAGTCAGAATGAATAAAAGGTTTTATAGTTTGCCGTTTATCTACATGACTTCATTACACAAGTACATGACTTGTATGCAATGAGTCGTCCTCGCTAATATTATTTGGTGCCCATGAATAATCTGTAATTTATAGAGCCTTAGCCTCAAGACATTTATTTGATGCAGTAGCCTGTTGTGCTATGAGGGATGATCTACTCTGTCAGATGAAAGCATTTATCTTCTTATCAATTTGTATTATTTGCAAGCAACTCTGTCCATTGTCAGCCTACATTGAAACTGTACTGACAATTAGCCATCTGCAGCTGATAATGTTAACAGCTCTCCTTACAATTCAGTGAATTGTCCTGCAGTTGATGTGTTACACCCAAAGTCATTAAAATTGAAATGAATTCAAAGTGAACGCATTGTTCACACTGCTTACATGCAGCTGGAGCAGCTCTGCCAGTTGTTGCAGCTCTGCCTCGGAGGGCGGCGGAGCTGCAAGCCCACAGGAGCTTCTGCTGCTGCCAAGCTATTGTTAGAACAGCAGAAGTAGCCCAGGGGATGGACTGACTCTATCTCACTCCTCTCTCGCTCCCTTGCGTGCTTTCTCTCGTGCGCTCGTGTTCGCTCTTTTTCTCTTTGATGTTTCTATCCATCCTTCTTTCTGTCATCTCTCGCATCTGTGTTTTCTTTCTTATCCAGCCCTCTCTTTTCTCTCAAACACGCATCATTTTCTCTCTTCTCACACTCTCTTTTTGGTTCATTCATTATTGAACGAGGATGTTTTATTCATTCTGTCTTCATGATTTCATCTTGATTTCTTTTGTTAACTAACTACATTCCTGTAGCATCAAAGCAGCTTGGAACTCACTACTCTTCTGACCCATTTCTACTCCACTGTAGTCACTGCAATATGTCAGTCATAAAGCAATATGTGACTATAAACAAGCATGGCCCATCTGGGTACTTCTGTGACACAGTTAATTGGCAAGTGTAACAGCAAGAATCTCATTATGCTTTATGGTGTTACAAGGTTATCACTCTCAGTGAGTTCCCTGTCAGCAAATTTGAAATCATGCTTGTACTGTGCAGACTGTAGTAAAGTGAGTAGAAAGGGCATCTTCCAGCTTTGAGTCTTGGTTTCAAGCCACCCTGCTGAGGTGACTTTGAAAAAAACATGGAATCTACCTATTTAGCATCAACATGTACTTTAACCTCCCTATGAGGGTACAACAAGAGAATTAAAGAAAGAAGTGCAATAAACAAGTACAATAAAGCACAATAAACTCAAGTTTTGAGCTCCATAAGGCACAACAACTAATTACATACAACTTAGATCTGTAGATACATTATCAGTATCTCTAAAAAAGATCTGAGCTCTACCATAATTGTGCATCCATTAACTTTGGTGTTACAGCAACAGGATTATGTGATATCAACTCACTTTGCAGTGTTTGTAATTCAAGTCTTTGACTTTTAGATGCACACATAAAACTATAAGTGTCAAAAATTCGGCAAGCACACTTTTTTTTACACTCAATATGATGATGTGAATTTTCTGTCGCATTGTAGTATTTTACATTTTTGAGAAAGACATATATAACTTGTGAATAACACATTAACTATACGCATATATGTGGCTCCTTGTTGTTTAGACCAAAATCATATTCTTTATGTGAAAAACAGATCTATTTTTAATATTGAGATTGCCTTTCATTCTCTGGTATACCTTTTTAAGATGCATCAAAGTCTATGAATGCATCAGCTCTTCTATCTCTTTGCCTCAGGCAGTAATTTGGATGGTACAGGCTCTTTCATTCTCTGTGTTGATGTGTGCACTGAAAGATTATTTGATAATAATAAATTATTTGATATTATTTAAACTGTCTCCGTCATCCTCAGGTATGAGCTGCGGATGCGGTACCTTCCTAAAGGTTACCTCAGCCATTTTTCTGAAGACAAACCCTCTCTCAACTACCTCTATCACCAGGTGAGGCAATACAACAAGATCATATAAATAAACCTGTTCTCACATACATCATCTGCTTTCGCTTCCTCCCTTTTGCTTTTTTACATTTAATGAGGCAAACATGCCTCGAAACAGATAATTACAAGGACAGCCAACTGTTCTTACATGGGACTACTATATAATCTACAATTTACATGCTTACATTTTAAGCTACTTTACAGCAATGTTGTTAGAAAAGTTTGTGTTGTCATGTTGTGTTTCTACAGGTCAAGAGTGACTACATGCAACATATAGCTGATCAGGTGGATCAAGATGTTGCTTTGAAACTGGGCTGTTTGGAAATAAGGTGAGAAGCACACACACACACACATTAGTTCTCTTGCCACAACAATGCTAATTCTGTTCGCAGGCTATTACAGGTTGTTGACGATACTACCGACCCCATTCACACCTGGTATTAAAAATGCTATCTGTATCCAGACACATTTTAATGTAAGGTGTAAATGCATCGTGATCAAAATGTGATCAGATCTGCCTGATCACATCTGAGGGTAGCCGGCTCGCATTGTGTTTGGTTCTTACGTAGGTGTAGTTGGTACAATGTACAATGTGCTGAAAGAGACATATGTCTTTTCTGTGTTATTAAAAGCTCCAAAAGATGTGTTATTCAGCAGAACTGCAAGAAAAATAAAAGCAATACAGGTGGAAAATAAGTGGTATACAGTAAGAAATAACTTTTGCTATAAACAAGCCATAAAATTTGTCTAGTCACAGAGTAGTCTACACTCCTTTACTGCCACAGAAAGAGACAAACTGATTTTTTAATCTAAGAGAGGAATAACTTAATGTATAATTTGCCAAATGTATTTAATTTATTTTATTGGAAAAATATCTAAGAATTTGTCGTAAATAGTTTAGTTACAAGTTACAAAACTCAGATTTTTCGAAGGGAGTCTGAGGCTGGTTTGCTGCCACCTTAAATTACTGACATACAGGTTTTGCTCTGGAGGATACAGATCCCATTTCAATAATGGGTGTCAGTGGAGTGTTCCAGTTAAATATGTGTGATCATTTAATACTGTGTCTACAAACTGATCTCCTTCTCTCCGCTCCGTGAATTATACAGGAGGTTCTTCAGAGAGATGCCAGGAAACGCCCTGGATAAGAAATCCAATTATGAGCTACTAGAGTAAGATTGATTTAATTTAATCCACTATGTAAACCATATTGCCTCTAATGTATTTTTAACAAATACATTTCAGCTACTTAAAGATAAATGTTGTGATGTTCTTCTTCTTAGGAAAGATGTTGGTCTGAGAAGGTTCTTCCCCAAAAGCCTGCTGGACTCCCTCAAGGTAAGCCCTAAAAAGCTCCATCACCTGATAACAGAGGTGACAATGGCAGAAATTATCTTGGGAATCCTAGTACCGTTTAGTTGTCTGCATGAGCTAATGGCTGTTTGACTGAGGGAGCGGCTGACTGGCAGGGAGACCAACTTGATGACTGGATGGATGTCTGGCTGAATGTCTGATAATCTGATTGTCTGGAATTAAGTTAAACCTCCTGTTGTCACTCGCAGTGTGCCTTCTCATGAGTCTCATGTGCGTTTCTTGGCTGTGGACCAACTCTCTCCCAGAATGACTTAACCCTTGGAAATTTTTTCTGTCCTCCCTCATAGGCGAAGACTCTTCGTAAGCAGATCCAGCAGACCTTTAAGCAGTTTGCTAACCTCAATGATGAGCAGAGCATCCACAAGTTCTTTGAGATAGTCTCTCCCATCTACCGCTTCGACAAAGAGTGCTTCAAATGTGCTTTGGGGGTAGGCCAACACTCAGTTCAGACAAAAAGTCCTTTCATACCTTAAAAATCATACTAAGTCAGGAGGCTGGGAGGTTGAGCCTATTTAGCGTGCTCAGGATAGAAAACATATAGAGTGACCTGTCATCTTTATCTTAGAAGGTGAGGTTAGCAAGTGCAAATTTTGCATGTGTCCACATACCTGTGTCAGTACAGTGTTCTTATTATACTGTTCTCTACAGCAGTGCATTATCACTGTCGTCTCCGTAAATAATGCAAACCTTCCTCTGTCCTAGATCGCATTGAGTGTAAAAAGTAGAAAAAACAGACGAGAACATTACAATTGTTTTATGCTATCAATATTACATTTCTGCCAGTACTATGTTTAGTTAATAAAGCAGATGATATGATGAAATGTGACGTCTGATTTAATGCTACACTGTCTTTCTCTCTCCCTCTCTAGTCTAGTTGGGTAATATCAGTAGAGTTAGCTATCGGACCAGAGGAAGGAATCAGCTACCTCACAGATAAGGGCTCAATGGTGAGTAATGCACATATGCAACTCTCAAGGTCTAACTTTTCAGTCATTGGTCATTTAAAAAAAATATCAATATCAGTATTTTTGAGCTTAAAAAGGCTCTCAACTCCACTGCAAACTGCATGCTTTTAATTGGAAAGCCATAGTGTCAATACACCATACTGCCCTCTACTGGTGTGCTTCTCTGGTAAACACACTCTTAATTTTCAGCTGATCATATGAGCTAGAAAAAGCCATATGTGATATGATCACCAGGTGTGATTAGGAGATGTACACAGCTGTTTGCTGCAGTAACAACTCAACATGCAGGAAACAGCTGCACATCTGTAGCTCCACTGCTCAAATGAAGTCATCAAATTTCAATTTAACAAGGACAGACTGCCTGTCAAGATATCAGCAATTAATTTAATAATTTGATCATTGCATGACAATGAATCAGAGTTTGTCCTGTTTGGCCTTTACAAACACATTAAAATTCACTCTTGATGACTTTGTCCTACTAGTGCACATTGTTAAAAGATAGAGCAATAGAAATACATGCCTAACTGGTGACTAGTGACATGACTAATGATCGAAAGTTCTCATTTCCACTGAGCTGAATAAAGGGCAACAACGTGTACAGTACGTTTCATGTGATTTTTAATGTTTTTGTGTATCCGTCTTTGTCTCTGCAGCCTACACACTTAGCTAACTTTAACCAGGTTCAGTCCATCCAGTACTCTGCTTTGGAAGAGAAGGACAGGAAAGGCATGCTGCAGCTCAACGTAGCAGGAGCTCCAGAGGTGAAAACACACACACACCTTGCATAGTATTACAATGGCTTTTCCACTGTAGGATGGTTCCTTATGAAACAAACAAATCATATAATTTAGTAACGCTTGACTAATGCATGACTGGTGATGTTTTAATGCATGAATTAATGCAGGCTGTATCATGAATTCCTGTTGCTCCCCATTAAGAAATGATAAGGTTGCTGTGGCTTTATGTTATTATTTCACACTTTAAGTGTTAAGTGTTTCAGCAGTTGATGAATGCTAATTCACAGTTACTTCATACGTTCATTGATTTGTGACCAGATTAGCTAGATTCCAGTTAAATTTATTTCTTTATTTCAAACCCTTGTATCCACACAGCCTCTTTGAAAGTGAAACATCACCAATTCTCAAAGAAATATTAAGCTATTTTTTTTTAATCATACTGGTCATCAAATGCAAACAATTGTATAATAAACATAGTTAATTACATAAATAAAACTTAAATGTAACTGAAATCCAGCTAACTTGATTGCATGTTTATGTATGAAGCAACTGTGAATTAACTGATGATCTATTAAATGTGAACTATAACCATCAAGTTAAACAGTTGAGTAATAGTTAAGTATGTGATTTGTACCCTTACTGTAGAGTGTTACCCCTCAGGTTGTATTTCAATTGCCCTTCAAAAAGTAACTGTTAAACCGTTGATGTACATGCAGTTGAGTCACTTTAAGCTTCAGTCCAGTGCCTTTATTCTTGTCAAAAACACATATTTCAAATCATACATTTTAAGACTGATTTTCATCCAGTTGTTAAATAGACATGTAAATATTCTACCTGTGTAACGAACATGAAATAGCTTCTGCATATTAAACATAGTATTTTAAGTAGTAGTAACACATGAACTGCAGGGGAAAAAAACAGGAAATGATGTAGGGAAAAGGGGAAACGACACATGGGAGGGTCTAGGCGGTGGTTGCCATCTGCACTTGAGTGTCAGCATGAGTGTGACTGTCGAGTGGGTGTGTGTCTGCAGCAGGCTTACTAGTGGAAAAGCATGTGTGCATCAGTGGTAGTATCTGTGCGTGTGTGGTTGTCTGAATGGGTGTACTGGTAGAAGACGTTACCCCTAATAAAGCTCTCATTGTGTCACTGTGAAGCAACTCTCTGTCCCACTCTTGTACTAATCCATGTCTGTGCGTATCTGTCTGTCTGTCTGTGTGTGTGTGTGTGTGTGTGTGTGTGTGTGTGTGTGTGTGTGTGTGTAGCCCCTTACAGTTACCACAGCATCGCTGACTACAGCAGAAAACATGGCGGACTTGATTGACGGCTACTGTCGGCTCGTCTCCTCGGCGACTCACTCCTTCATTGTCAGAGTCCACAAAGGTAGGACACACAACTACTCATGCTCACTATATACCCGCATTTAAATATTCTGGGTTTTTTGTGTCATTATAATAGTATAGTTGTGTGCAGTTAAATGATTACTGCGATCAGTATCAACTTCTACTATAAATAGTACTCACGGTTGAAATTACTGTCAGCAATCTTTCAAGCAGTAGTGAAGACTGATTGTGGCTGATGAGGCTTTAAGCTTTGTCACTTTGAATAACCAGCCTGTGTTTAGCGAGTCTTTTCTATAAATAACTACAAATACGTGGTTACAGTCATGTACTGTAGGTCTAACATGCTACATGCAGTCTCTTCTGCATCTGATTCATGTGTTCATTTTGTCTCTGCAGAGGGGGACCGAGCTCTGCCTTCCATCCCAAAGTAAGTCTACAGACTCCTTTTGTCTCATCTATCAAGTAAAAATAAGGTGTCACTTTCCTAAGAGAGGGACTTGCACTTGAGGCTTGTTTTAATGGAAATTTGAACCAGAATTTGGAAGCTAAAAGCCACCAACATAAAGCAGCTTTTATACTTTCCTGACAATAGTATTTTTTCAGTCCAAGGCTCAAATACCGAGCAACATCTTGATCTTCATTTCAAATCTTAAGAGCCAAAAATGCACATATAGTGAATATAATATTCTTTATGAAATAGATACTCTTTTGTGTTTTTAAATGTTTAATGTTTGCACATTGTAGGATCCTCCTTTCCTCTGGATGCTCTCCTGTCTCTTAAACTGTGACTGGTAGCCCAGTGGTTTGGGTCAGTGTGAGCAAAAAATAATTTTCTCATCTCCGCTTCAGAGTTTCGAATCATGAGAGGCGGATGGAAAAACGGATGGACGGAGTACGGACCAGAGCCGTTTGTGTCTCAGGTATAAACCCCTCTCTCGCTTCTGTCCTCGCCTTGTTGGTCTGTTTCTCCCCTTGTTGATTTGCCTCTCTATCTGCTGCTCTAAATGTCATGAACGACAGTGACTGCTAAGAGTTAGATAAAGGCTTCATAGATATGTGTTCCCCCTATAAAGCCTCGTCTGTGTGCTCAGTGAAGAGTCCTTGTCTGGCCAGATGTCCCCATGGAGAGCTTTAGTCACTGTCACTCTGCCCTGACTGTCTACTGACCTCTGACTAACTCACACTCACGCAGCAATAAATGAGAATTACCTTGAATGTAGTTTCATTAAAAAATATTGACAGTATTGTTTATCTAACAATAAAACTAACCCTTCTTTCCCTTTCTTTCCGACTGTTTCATGCTGCATGTGATTTCTGCAGGTCACACTAGTGGCGATGGTAAACAACATTCTTTCTATTAACCGTCTTAAAATTAGTAACTCAGTAGAATTCCTGCTCTTTGTCTACTTTTAGTGATACTGTGCAGTATCTCCCTCTGTATCTGTTTCATTCTCATCCATGACTCAATGTGTTTTTTATTCAACTTGTTTCTATGGAAAGACCACACAAACCTTTCCATCCCTCCCCTTTCCTCTCTCTCTCCGCTCTCTATTGTACTCTTTTGTCTTACATTCCTCATGTGCGGCTGTTTTATAGTACATGAAAATTTTTAATTGTCACGCATGTGTTTGGGATCGGTTATGGTGATGGTCTTTTGGAAAGGTACTTCTGTCTGATGAGGGTTTGTTTCTATTGCTGTTGTTATTTTCACTCTTCTTTCTTTGTCCTTGATGGTGTGTTCTCCAGTGGCATGCAGTGATTTAATTTAATTGTTATATTATATTTGTAGTGTTTGATCTTAGTTTTTTTCAGTGAAAAGGGTTATAATTCAATCATTTTGTGTTCGGGACTTTTGGCTTGTGTTACTGAAAAGAAGCTTTCCTTTAAGTACTCTGAATGCTGTCCAGGGGGCTCAGCTTGTTATATCAAAGTGGAGTTTTAGATGTGAGCTTGTTGTCAACTCTTTCTCTTTCATCTGTCTTTTGTGTGTCTTCAACTGAGACTTAATATTTTTTCTTGGCCCTTTTTTTCCCCTCCCCTCTTTGCTGTGGCTCTGTAGAAACGGACGACTATGCTGAGATCATAGATGAGGAGGACACTTATACCATGCCTTCAAGTAAGTAGACACCCACACACTTGCAGAAACATTGCAGGTATCTAATGCGACAAGCGACGGATGTCTCTGTGCACCTGTGTGTGTGCTCAGTGGACCTCTTCAGACTTGTGTAGCAGACAGTGTGGGAAGATTGTTGGGGTGATGGTGTGAGGATTAAAGATCTTTAGGAGACATGACTAATTGTGTGGTGATACTGATGACTTTTATGTGCTAGCAGTTGAGAGTCCTCTACTGTAGTAATATGTTAATTGAAAAATATTTGTCTTTGGTCTGATTAGTCTTTGAACATTTTGTGCAGGGGTATGAGTTCTGCGCAGAAAACAATATAATTCTTAATCATTTATTGCTTTTGACATCTGTTTAAAGCTGAAAACTATAACTTTTCCATAAATTCAGAAAATATGTGTTACCTTTGAAGATGTTTAAACTCATGGTTGTTAGTAGAGTTGTGAAAAGAGAAAATATCATCCTTTAACCATGTACAATTATCAACAGTGTATTATTTTTATTAATGTATGGGCATTGTCAACATTAATGTTGTGTACTGAAGCCGGAAAACTACCTTGATATGTTGCAAATGAGCCACACTCCACTATACAGGTGGATTTAGTGATTTATCAGACTGATTAAAAATAGATTGCAGCTTTGAATTGATCTCTTTTAAGATTGGTTGATAAAAGCATAGCTGACAAAATAGTGGCTGGGGTTTGAGAAATTCAACATTTTCCGTGGTCACAGTCTTGTAAAAAAAGGGGAATCCACTTGAACCACATCTTGTCTGTATATTAATAGGCCTGTAATCTATATTTGTTGTCGTGACTTGTCACAAGATTTAATAAGAACCGCAGCTTCCTCAAACTGCTTTGACACATTATCTCGCCACAATGTTTACGTTACAGTAAACATTTCTCAAATGGCTCCATGTCCTGCTAATCACTGTTATGATGACAAGTGTTCAGAAGTTTATCCAGCCTTAAGACTCTCTGATAATATGAGAGTAAATATGCAGAAGCCTGCTGTGCTGCTGTTGCTACCGAGTAGTGCCTGTTCACCAGGTGTAGGACTGTTGTTCATATTTAGTTCACTGCAACGCTAAGTGGCGATGCTACATGGGCAACATTTCAAGGCAGTGGAGATGGTTGATAACACCTAAATGGAAAATGGAGCTTGGATGTTAAGTGAATTTTAAACTGCCTCGAAATGTTGCCGGGGTGTCATAAGCATATGTTGTTCCATGTAACCAAATTATAACATGGCTTTGCTTTTTGACCATTCATAAATGATAGCGTTCCACATACAGTTGTCCTGTGGACAGTTGTAAACAGAGATAGATAGCAAGATGTCCACACTGTTCAGTAAATGACCAAAAAGAATAAAAACAAAACATCCGTCCTGACCTGTATCTATGCTATACGCTAGTCTGTTAAACATGTTGCATGCCTTTCTCTGACATGGAAATTATTTATTTAGATAGAAGTTATCTAGTTAAATCAATAAACTGGCTTACACAAGCCAGCCAAGGTTTCATAATTAATTGTTCATGTCTACACTAAGTGTTTTCAGTGTTTTAGTGCCTGTTTTGGTTTTCTTAATCAACAGGTTTAAACAGGGTCCATTTCGTGTATAAGTTGTGTTAAAAAAAACTAGCCTTTTACAAATTGTGCAAGCTAGCTAGTGGTACCCAATTGTGTGTGTGCTTGTTTCTTTTTGTTGATATGAAATTAACCTTCTTCAGACAAAACACACTAACGGACTTAAAATATCCCAGAAAGAGTTATTTTATATGATGAGGGACAGTTCAGAGTTTTACCGACCATTTTAAGGTTTAGGCACAGGAAGGTGTTTTGGGCAGCACATGCAGAATGAATGTGAAATCAATTTGGAGAGCCTAAAACCTAAAACTGAGTAGTTGTTGTTAGTCCTCAGTGGACTCATTTAGCAAGTTTTATCATTAAGCAAGTAGCATTAGGAATGCAAGTTTATTTATTGTCTGCTTTTCCAACTTTTGACACAGGTATGATAATAATATTAGTCCAAAATAATGTGAAATTGCATATTTGCATATATGTTATTGAAAAACGTAAGGCGTCCTTTTGGGGGGGGACCCCAAATCCGCCCACCAAATACATACAGATAAGTCATCCACAGACCTATGGAAAGCACTTTGTGATACCTATATAGTCATTGACATACAATACCTCTAACTTAGCTGCATCAATATCACACCTACAATCATGGCAATCAAAGAAACACATATAATAAAGACTGCAGTAACAACGAATGGATCTCTGTACTCACAGCTAGTTATTTCTGTCTCCTATCACTAACCCATTTTCCCAGAATACTATGGACTAGATCAAGGTAATGATTGGAACATACCATGACTCTGGTTGTATTGTGATGGCACTTTGATTTTGGTGGTTGCTGTGACCCTTATTTTACGTTTGCTTGCAACTGTAAAATAAAATCCTGAATTTCTTTCTGTATCTGTACCCCGTTGATTTGACCCCCCCTCTGTTGATGTGTGATATGCTGTCAGTTTTGGGGCTGAATTGATGATAGCCGGTCCCAGTTGTTGGACGAGGATCTTGTCATGATTTTAAATTTAAGTGAAGCTTAAAGGTTTTTTTTTAAGTTTATACAAAAGGTATCAAAACCCAATTACTGCTGCTTTTTAACAACTTCATGGCAACAGTTCAGAAAGATTTTATATGTCATTTAACCAGCCAAGTTGACTCAGCATGTTCCTATTTACAACTTTGGCATGGAGGAGGAAGTGCAGTGAGAGGGAAGGGTTTAAATAGATGCATATATATATACTGTAACTTTTTAAACCCAAACCACTAACAAACAGGGTAGTCCCACTCCATTGTTTAACCATAATGATCGACTTTTTAAAGATCAGGTTACATGGGCGACATTCAGAGGCAGAGCACACAGGCATTAATTATGGCCGACATTTTGTGACTGTGTGTTGCGCCCACATTTAGTTCCATTCCCTGCACAGGCATTTTATTGCCAAGAATAGTTGTCTCTCAATGTCGCATATGTTAATAACATGCGTTCTGGGCATTTCACAAACTGTATAAAAGAGAAGTCAGAGATTTGTCAAGTACTGTAAACTTGTAGTGCCATTGTATGCTGTTTTTCATTTGCTGATTAAATGGACAAAGTCAGGTCAACAGTGCCATGCCTCTCAGGCAAAGCAAACCAGCTGCCAATCAACAGCCAACTAGTCACAGACCAAGAGAATTGACTGATTATACTAACAGAGATACAAGCAAATATCAAACTGTTCCTATATCAGCCTGTGAGCTAAGAATCCCTGCCACAATCCACCTGACTTTATCCATATAGTATTTGATTTAATGTCCATATATACATTGAGTGTTACGGGCTGTCATTTGTCTGTGTCACATGGCATGTCTGGCTGTGGTTTGCTGATGCTGTTGTTGCATGCTGTTGACATTGAGCTATGCTGACTGCTATAGAAACTAAGCTTGTCAGAGTAGGAAGTTGGTGCAGTTGTATTAATCTGGAAATTAAGTAATTACATTTGAATATTTCATAATAAAGTTTCAGATAACTCCTTGCAAAGATGGAACCAGGCATGAAATTGATACATTTGTTTTACACAGTGCGTCCATGTCTGAAATGTTTCCATATCTGTGTTTCTTTTAAATAGAAGCTGTGTCCTGTTTGTATACATTTTCTGGAAGACTTGCTTCAAAATGTGATAACTCACAGAATCAGTTGTACATTTTCCGCAGATTTAAACCAACCGTGGGCACTGTTAAGCACTCTGACAAGCTTGGTAAATGCAAGGCCTGACTATTAAGACGTGTACGTGTAGGCACTGATGTGTGTGTGTTTTTTTTATCTGTTTCTGTATCTCTGTGTGTGTGCGTTCATGTCTGTGTCTATGTTTATGTGTATCTAGCGCGGGACTATGAGATTCAGCGAGATTGTATTGAGTTGGGACGTTGCATAGGTGAGGGTCAGTTTGGAGACGTCCACCAAGGAGTCTACATCAACCCGGTATGTAGTCTCATGCACACACAATCTTTTGACATCTGTCGCTGTAGATTTATAGTAGCTTTAGATGTAAATAATCGGATTAGTATGGCCTACTGTAGATGATTCTTTACCTGTAAGGCCTGACAGGTACCTGACAGGTGGAAAAAATTCAAATCCATGCAAATTGTGTAGCTTTAAACCATTCACTCACATGACAGTTCCTTAGATAAAAAATGTGGTAAATCTTCTTACATAAGGGCCAAAAAAAATCTGGCTTATTATACAAAGTCACTTTGAAGCTAAACTACAAAGAATAAACTAAACTTGAACTAACATCACAATAACTGCATGTATAGTTGTAACGGAAGAAAGTAATGGGATTGGCTTGCCCACCAATAACTATGACATACTTCAAACTCTGATAATTTAATTTCAGTAGGCGATACACATCCATATCCCATTTGGCTTCCTGCCCATTTGTTGAATGTGTGTGGAGATGATTCTGTTGTAAAGCTCATTATGTTGTTCGCCTGGTTCTGTTTCCTGCAGGAGAACCCTGCCCTGTCTGTGGCAGTCAAGACGTGTAAGAACTCAACGTCGGACAGCGTCAGGGAAAAGTTTCTCCAAGAAGCATGTAAGTTCCTTGTGTGTGTGTGTGTGTGTGTGTGTGTGTGTGTGTGTGTGTGTGTGTATTCACACTCAGGACTTTACACAATAGCCTGTTTAGTACAGAAAAAAACCTGCAAACTGACCTTTGCCTGACCTTTTCTTTCCCTGCAGTGACGATGCGTCAGTTTGACCACCCCCACATTGTCAAGCTGATGGGAGTCATCACCGAGAATCCAGTGTGGATCATCATGGAGCTCTGCACACTAGGAGAAGTAGGACACTGATAAGAATTTTAATATGGGTGTACAGTATCTGTTTTTCTAAACGGATGTGTGCCTGTGTTCAGGCACAATAATAAGGCATAATAGAGACTCTTGTACAGAACCTATGGCTCATTTTTTTCACCATTTGTTTCAAAAGACGTAATTAATCTGGTTAAAATTTGTATTGTAATTAATTCAAAATTATTGATGTAAATTTATAAACGTACCATCTGCAGTGCAACCACTCTTTAATGACTTTGAGAGTCTTCAGCACATAATCTAGAGCTCATTCTGTGTTGGTGAAGCATTCTGAGCTGTGTTGACTGTAAGCTTTGGTAAACAGTATCCTCTTTTGTTGTGTAGCACCCAATAATATAATAATTTCCTGAAAATGTAATAAAATGTGCGCCATCTGTCATCGAAAATATAATAAAATGTCCTGACTGATATTGCAACATAGCATTTTTATCAATGCTTTAATACCTTTTTTTCAAAACTGATGATGTAATGTATTAAGGTATATCATTATCAGTAAAATCATATTACAATATCATTTTAGTACATTAATGGTCAAGTTATTGCATTATTGGGTTTCATTATGTTTTCAATCAAGTTAAGTTCGAGCTTTATTACACTGTCAGGAAATTATTACATTATTGGGTGCGACAGTCCTTAATTTCTCCTCACATAGTTCTTGTCTGATGTTTGTTTACAGACATTTTTTAAGTAACTATTGTTATTGTCACAATCTGTTCCTCTCTGTCTTTCTGCCTCTGTTTCAGTTTACGTCCTCTGCTGTTACTGTTTCTCTATCTTCTATTTTTCACAGTCAAAATTGTTTCTCTCTCCCTTATATCCCCTTTTTCTGATGTTTTTTCTTCTCTCTCATCCATAGTTACGGTCATTTCTCCAGGTGAGGAAGTACAGTCTGGACCTCGCCAGTCTCATCTTGTACTCATATCAGCTCAGTACAGCACTGGCATATCTGGAGAGCAAACGCTTTGTACACAGGTATGCACCAGTGTCTCCCAAAACCCTAGTGTACCAGAACATTTTGTACAATGATAAATGTTCATATTCCACAACAAAATAAATAGTTGTGGCCAGATGACATTGTTTATATAATAGTGATTTTATTGACTAGATAATTATTGTTTCCAAATGATCATTTATAATGATCTTGGGCAGTGGGACATAGAAGATTATTATTTTGGCAAATATATATTTTATGTAAACACAGCCAGGTGGTGCACCTTCTGGAAAAGATTTTTGTCCAGGTAAAAAGAGACATATTGTGATATAGCAAAAAAATATTGTTACTAACTTCTCATAAACATTCTGGATGATCCTTAAGGCTGATTGAGGGATGCTAACCTTCATATGATATGGTTTTTCAGGAAACTACATGAGAGATATGAATTGTTACCTAATGTGACAAGTGTCCACTCAAGTAGATTTACAGAATTAAATGTCGAAGAATCTGAGACTCATTTTGGTTTTGTCCTCCTCAGGGACATCGCAGCGCGGAACGTGTTGGTGTCTACAGTCGACTGTGTGAAGCTGGGGGACTTTGGTTTGTCACGATACATGGAAGATAGCTCTTATTACAAAGGTAAATATAACACCTTTATATGTGCACAGTAGCTGTGTTTCCATTAATGTATTTTTACACGCATTTTGAAGCCTCTCATTCCAAAATGTTGATTAAAATGGCATAATTCAATAAATATACCTTGAGGAGGTTTTTGTCTTTCTCAGACAGGAGTTAATTTGCTTAATGGGAGATGAAAATCATTTCTGACTGAGTGAACATTTAACTTACATGACTCGACTCACTCAGAGCTGATCAGCTGTTTTTGCTCTGACACAAGATGAAGCTCCGTCCACTGTGGGCGTCTTCTTGAATATTCCCATAAGATTCCATTCCCAGATTAATTCTCTCATAGAGGGCCGAGGTGAATGGTTTTGTTTCCTCTTTATTTTTCTTACCTCTACTTCTTCTACTCTGTTTATTACAGCCATGCATAATGTAGCCTATACCATAAAACTCTCACAAACTCACTGATGGCCTTTTTTTTTCTTTTTCTCTTTTTTTGTGTGCAAGATTTCAAAAATGTACTTTAACTTCGCTTGACAACAACTCAGTTGGTGTTCCCATAAATGCACACTTCACTGTCTCCTTTTAACTTTCTTTGGTCGGTCATAACACATGGAGGAAAGCACCATTATTATTCATGGTCCTGACATGAACTTAGCACAACTGAGTTCTCCTGATCCCTGTTTTTCAGCATCTAAAGGTAAACTTCCTATTAAATGGATGGCGCCAGAATCCATCAACTTCAGACGATTTACCACAGCCAGTGACGTCTGGATGTTTGGTAAGTTTAAGTCTGGTTGTGTTCTTTCTTTTTTCATTTTGGTGTCAGCCCTGTCTCTGTCTAATGACTTGTTTTTGCTACGGTACAAAGGTTTTTAGTTTTAAATCTGCCTCTGTTTTTAAGAGCCTGTAGGTTGCTGTTTCATAGTGAGTGACTTTCTCTGTTTTTCTGTCCTTCCCTAGGAGTCTGTATGTGGGAGATCTTAATGTTCGGCATCAAGCCTTTCCAGGGTGTGAAAAACAACGACGTCATTGGCAGGATAGAGAACGGCGAGCGCCTGGCTATGCCCCCTCAGTGCCCTCCTACTCTCTACAGCTTGATGACAAAGTGTTGGTCGTATGATCCCAGCAAGAGGCCGCGCTTCACTGAACTCAAAACACAACTGAGGTACCTAATGAAGTGGTTTGAGTGTTTTTGTGTGTATGTGTGTCTCTGTAGGTGTGAGCCTTTTGGGGTCCAGTGTGTTGCTCAAGGACACTTTGACATGTGGGCGGGAGACTCTCTACCTCTGGAGTGTTAGTAGTTTAGATAAATGCCACAATAAATAATATTTTCCAGATGAAGTGTTTACTTGCACCTTCCTAACAGCAGGTGTCACTGTCTGTCTGCTCAACTCATCTTCTTAGATTACCAGGATTAATACAGCTACTATTATATATTTAAAACTTAAGCCACATACTTTGGTTTTTGTATTTGTCTGCTTGTTAAACGTCAGACCAGAATGAACCAATACAGAAGAATGGACTGGACAAGAGGATTCAATTTCTGTAGACCGTCAAATACAGGCCTGTAAACAGAAAGAAGGTGATTTCATCCCATTGAGGTCACAGCTATGCTCCTTCTTATTTTCATCAAGTGGATCATATCACTGTCTTGGCAGGAAGGTGCCTTTTGTGTGCTGTGATTTAATCAGGTTTAAATTACTACATTAATTTTTCCTTTTTTAATAATGGACGTCGAGGCAGTCCGCACAGGAAATCATTTCCTGAGCAAAAACCTATCAAGACATCATATCAATGTCACTCCAAAATCAATTCTAGGGATAACAATATGCTCTCATTTTTGACAAAATTTATTAATATCTCAAACATGCTGAGGATTTTGACTGCTGTGTCTTATATACTGCAGAGCTATTTGGACATTGGTGAGCTAAGTGTGTTTGACATTTTTCACATCATGTTAGATTTGCACATTTTTATCTATACAATACCCTCAGATTTAAGCTGTAAGTCAGCACTTTAACCTCATAGTCAGGAGAGCAGAGCCAAAACAAAACTGTCCAAACACTGGACAGACTGCACTTCACATCCTGTTTGGGCTGATGACATTACTGTCGGCATGGTAACACGGATGTGATGCTGACAGAGATAGATGAAATAAGACGTTTCAGTCACGCCTTGCTTCCTTGTTAAATGATACATCACTGCCTTGTTACTCGCCTGGAGACAGATTTGCAAAGAGAGCGACCTTATCTATCAAGAGACAATATCCCTGGCATGTTGTAATCAGATAAGGCAGAGCGTAGACAACGCTGTACACAATTTAAAAACTCTCTGAGTAAGTCTCAGACTAAATCATCAGTGCGATTTTCCCCTTTAAACATGAAGGGTCCAACCTATTCATGAGTCATGTCATACTAATACCTGAGCAAGACAATTAATCATTTGTGAAATGTTTCATCAAAGGTACTAAGAATTGCACTCTAAAGACAGGAAACTAAAGCAAAACCTAAATCAAATCTTTTAATTTAAATCCCAAGAACATTGTGTCAGTCATCATGAGGTGTCCAGAGGAGAGGGAAACAAAGATTAGAACACGAAGCATTAAAGGAAGAGAAGTCATAAACCTGACATGTTTTATGATTTATGTCAGCCAGTGTAGTGTGATTATAATTAATGCTAATCTTATGATGCTGACAGCCAAAGTAACGTCACCAACTCTCATTAATTTTTCCCAGCACACATGCATTTACAAACAGGCACACCAATAAACTAAACATAGCAATTTAAGATATGTTCATCATTGATCATGGCATGCTTGATAAGACCTTTTGTTTTTCGCTTTGTGCGACAGAATTGGGACTCAGGATAGAGATACAGTACAGTATGACGTGATTGTACTAGAGTAAGCACTATTTCTTTTAGTTCAAGGCTCATTGACATTTTCTTTCTTCTTCCTAGTACACAGGAAGGAAACAGGAGTAGAGTGTTTCTCAGCCACTGTGACTCAACCATTCATAATCATGCAGACATGAACAGACCTGTAGTTTATTGGAAGTGATGCTTCAGCATCACCTCTGATGGGAAGATGGATTTTAATACCATGAGTGGGTGCTGAAGCTTAGTTGTAACACAGATTGTGTATCAACTCACATTAATTAAAGTATGATGAGGTTAGTGTCAAAACAGAAGGTGACACATTAGTACACTAGTAAAACTTGGTGTAATCATGTACAACATCTGTTCGTTCTCCTTTATTTCTTGAACATGACTTGTATTTCCAGATGTCAGTGGTCTCTCGTACTTACACAAAGAGCAGTTTCAACAAATTAACTACTGGACACAATAGATTTTGTAGACTGAGTGCAAATTATTATTATAATTGATACAGTGGCACTCATGCATAGAGTTTCAGATACATAGCATTCCTGGGATTTAAGCCCATGTTGCGTAGAAAGATGTTTTCAGTGTGTTTTGGTGTTCCCACTCTTACTTGAAATGATAATTTTACACACATTACAACCAGCACTGTTGTTGCTTTGAACTGTTTCCTCACCGCATTGACTCCTTTTTGTTGCAAGTTCCCAGCAGCATAGAGGCATTGTTTTGCAACGTGCAAGTGTACGTGCTCAGAGCTCAGAGGGGTGATTCCATGGAATCAGACAACTTTAAACTGACTCTTAACGACTCCCATCCCTAGTGCAGATTAATGCACCATGTATTATCTACCTCTGTATATCAGCATTAGATGATTTTATGTCATTTTGAGCTGCTTATTTAGATTTGCAGTGTTTGGAAAAACTGATATCAGTCATTTAATCTGGACAGACATATCTGAGTGTGTGCAGTTAACACAAAGTGCAGAATAGCACTTACAGGATAACATGAAAAGTGGAAATGAGAGAATATTTACACAGCTGTTTTCATACACTTCTATTCTTATTCAAAACTAAATTCACCTGGAGAAGATTAGATGAAATGTGTGTAATTTGTGTACTTGTGTTTTTCACATTCTACATGTCATTGCTGTTGCTGACACATTTTCCTCTGTCTCAATCACAAGCAGAACATTGTGAGTTTCAGCAGCACAGCAAGATGCCATCATTGTTTCCTTCAACGTGCACATTCTCTCTCCGTCTTTCTCTCTCTCACACAGAGAAACAGGAAAATAAGAGCACATATTTAACTCCTGTGGTTTTACGAGTTTGCTTAAAACCAGCATGACTCACACCTTAAATTCCTACGCCATTACTCTTCCAAATCTCTCAAGGTCAGCTTTCCTTTCTATCCCCCAAGTTCTACTTCTCATGCACTCTCTTTTAATACTCTACTCTTTTTTTTTTTTTTATCCTCTCCTCCTGACCTCGTTCACCTTTTCATCATGTCCTGATCTCACTGTCTTATTTTGGCTGCAAATGAGTACTGACCTCCACATCATGGAGGTCCACTCAGTAGCCTGACACATGTACAGTATGTTTGTGGTCGTATGTTTTAATGGTCTGAAAACCCGGTGTGGAAAATAACGCGTGGACTGCATGTGAGTGCTATTCTGACAAAATTAAGTACATTTATTTTAATTGGCCATAATATGTCTGCATGAAGAAGAAATGGTGAGGAACCTTCAATGTGCCTCATCCAGTGTCTTGGAAACCAAGTCAATATTGACCATGTAAACTGTGGTCACTGGCTATTAATAGGGGAAATTCATGCCATATAAGGTTATGCAGTTTGGTTTACTTTCGGTCTGGCCGGCTTTTATATCATAATATCAATTATAGGTCCCTCCTGCCAAATATGCAGCTCTCAGCTACTACTACAGTTTTCCTAGACGGCGGACCAACATGAGTTTGTGTGTGTGTGTGTGTGTGTGTGTGTGTGTGTGTGTGTGTGTGTGTGTGTGTGTGTGTGTGTGTGTGTGTGTGTGTGTGTGTGTGTGTGTGTGTTTACACAGTGGGCAGCTGCCAGGAGCTACAGAACAGAGAGAGAGAAAGAGAGAGAGAGAACAGACAGAGAGAATGAAAGAAGGAAGGGAAAATGAGAGCAGAACTACAACGGCGCTGTGCTCCCCTGGTTAAAGCTCGCAGACCAAGGCTCCTAACTCTCACATCATATTATCCTGGTTGTGAATTCTATGTGTGGTGAAGGATTGTAGCCTGTAGTCTGGAGGGGTTTTGTTTACCAGCAGCAGAGCATATTTGAGTCATTCTGCCAGGAGTAGTGGGCTTTATCCTTTAAGCATTGCTGGGATCTTTTATAGTTATTCATGTTGGCCTTTAGAAGCCTATCAGTGCCGAGTGCCAACAGCCCATCATCTTTTTAGTGCCTTTTCTCCAATAAGGACTTGTCTGGATCTGCTCTGGTGCTATTGGATTGACCTGTTCTTAAGGTAAAGTATTGTGTCTTCAGGCTTTTTAAATGTCAGCCTATGATAGACTGAATAGTTTATTTTTCCCAAGTGAGCTGTATTCAGATGATGCAACAGTAAAGCTGTTTTGAAGCAGCCATTTTGTGTGCCTCTTAAACATGATTGGATGTTTGACTGTCCTCCACTGATCCTCTGGAGGAAATTAGTTTCTTTGCATGTCCTACCTGATGGATAGATTCATATTTTAATCAAGACTGTCTTTAAACAATACTCATATACACATGTGTTTATTGAAACAGTTATTGGTTGCTGTAATTGTTCACCCTGTTCATACTGGCCGCAAACACATCTCCTCATGGAGAACAAAATCCTCAGTGCTCATTCTGAAGTTCAGCTGCAGTTACACTGAGGCTTCAGCAGCTTCAGCAGTAGATCTTCCAAAGTTACAGTAGTTTGTTTTCAACATGTTTCCTTGCTGCAGTGGTGGGACAGTAATGCAAAGAGGGCATCTTGTATCCTGTAGCAACATTGTATTGGAGCAAAGAATGGCACTCGCCAAACTGGACCCTCGGATGATGGATTAGGAATCAGCCTCTGTGCAATCATGTGATCTATCAACTGGTCAGATTTTGTTGAAACAGTTGTTTCAGTAACAGCTTAAACCAGCACCTAAGAGAAAGATGTCGCTCCAAAGTGTCGTGTTGACATCTTTGAAGCCAGATACCAAGATATCTGTTTCCATCAGTTTTGGTTTTACAGGTGAGAAATACGTGAGTGTAGCAGGGCGTTGCAGAAAAGTCCAAGATTGTGCTTTGAGCCCAGCCTGAGTAAATAAACGAAACTGGCCTTGTTATTACAGGTGGTGGTGTGGGTTAGGTCGGAGGCAGAGACAGGCTATGTTGATGTTGCCAGGTGATGATATCGTCATCACACGTATTCATACATGAGGTCATTTACTGGTGAACTGTGATGCAAGGTTGGCAGATTCATTCATGACAGGTTGCATTTGGATCAAATGACTTGGCTTGTTAAATAGACATGAAATATAAAGACCAGGGGCACAAACTTACAATAAAAACAGAGAATGGACATTTAAAAGCAGTTAGAGCCACTTTTTGTTACTTTGACACAAACCAGTGTTTGTTTTAAACTTGTCTTCATTTGCTTAACTCATAAGATCGGGACAGTTCAGTACAAAAACAAAAGGCATAACTTTTAGAAGAAACTGTATATGTTTAATTCTTTGTACAGATATCATAATCCTTACTTACCTACTACTTGTTAAAAGGATCAGGTTAGAACACATTTACAGGGTTTGATCAAGAGGAAGATTAACTTTAAACCAAGCAAAAAGATTTTTTTTAAAAACAAGGAAACAGTAAAACTTTTGTTGCTAAACAGAATAAGTATAATATTCAAAGCGGAAATCCATTAAAATAAAATCTTTATGACTTTTTTATCATCCAGCTTGCATAAAGTAAAAAATGGTTTGGTTGGTGGTTTGAATCTACTATTAGTCTACAGTGTTCATCTAGTGATCTATATTGATATGTTTCTCAAGCACTTAAGACTATGAAAAGCTGCCAGTGATTTCTCTACAAGGCAAGTCAAGCATATAACTAAAAGTTACATTTCAGAAATACATAATATAATAACTAAAACAAACAAATTGTTGGAAAAAAAATCTTGTGTATCTTAAAGTCAACTAAATTAATACATGATTTTCTATTATTTGTATTAATTATAGAAAATATGGAATGATGGCATTCTGTAATCCAAATGAATGCATTGTTATGAGAAAGAAGGTCAAGACCTGACAGACGACTGACTCCAACAGGTGCACAAACACGCGCGCGCACACACACACACACAGCAGGAGACAACAGAACAGGAGGGCAATGGTGTTACTAGAAATAGCTCTTACCCTTGTTGACAGGGTAGAAAGAAGAGGAGAGTGTGTGTGTGACTTGGTTTGTTCAACCACTCAGTTCGCAGTTTTGTGGAGCTGTCCACTCCTCAGCAGCAGCTCCTTCCTTTGGGAATCTGCCGTTGGTTGAGTAGCAGTTTTCCCAGGGAACAGGTCAGTAAGGATAATTTTAGTGAGTGTGGTATGTTTGGCTATATTGGACTAAAAAATGTTGGGTTTGGGGGGCGTGGGACGCTGCTCAGCCTCCAAGTCAATTTGCTCTGAAGCAATATTACCCAAAGATTTACTGCTTTGTTTAGCCTGACGCAGCAAAGAGATGGCATCAGTAGTTAGTAAGTTTTACTGAAGATGTATTGACATTTAACAGCTGATTTGGTTTCCAAACATCTGAAGCCCAAACGGTTGGCACTGGCTTGAATTTGACTTTTTATTATTGTATATCTGTATTGGTTTGCTGAATATTATTGGGAGTTACTTGAGTATTCTGGGATGAACTACAACAGTAGAAAGAAACTGAGCAATAAGATGTTTCATAACAAAACGGAATTTGTTTTTCTTAGGACTTAGTTTGTGTTTGGACGCTCTGTGCAAACAGTTTGAGGAATGCTCTGTGTAACGATGTGTGTGTGCGTGTTTATGAGGTTGTCAGTGAGTTTTTCATATTTCCAGCAGGAGGGACAAAACCACTTAAGCTGACAGTTTGCTTTTCAAAAGAACCTCTCTGTCAAGAAAACCCTGCACTGTGTGATATCTGTAGGAGCATGTTTGTATGAGTTTACCAGCATGAATATCAGGACATTTCTTCTGACTTTCTTCGCATTTCTTAAGGGATATTTTTCAAAACTAGCAGCACCAGTTCCAATTTCAGGATCAAATAGACATCAAACTCATGGTTAATTTCTGAAATTATTCACTGTATACCAGGCTTTAACAAACCAGGAGATAATGTACAACAATAATGAATATAATACAGGGTTTGTAAAGTATTGGAAGTTTGGAAAAGAATCTAATCGAATTAGAATATAATTCTTGAACATTGCTTGATTCTCAATATAGTCTACAGTAATCATATCTGTTTGTTGTTTCCTGGCGTCGAATAAAAGAAGAATTAAATAATCGTGATCAAAACATACAGTCAAAGTTGATAAGAACAGCTGATAAAATGAGTCAAGTGAAAGTGAAAAATATACATTAATTGCTGTGGTTATAAAATGATTCTATAAACTTTATTTTTTGCAGTTGCATTTATAGCAATTTAACAATTTAGATATGATGATAAAGGATTCGAGGGTCTGGAAATTGTTGGTTCAGGTTCCTTGAAAGTGCTTGAAAAGTGCCTGAATTTTTACTCAGTCTGAACGAACCTTTAATAACGAAAGTCTGGTGTGTGTGATGCCAAATGTTCATGTACGCTGGAGATGTTGACAGAGACAACATTGGAAAATGAATTAATATTATCTGTATTAATCTACTTAATGACAGTATCATTCATCACTTTTTATATTGCCTCTTTCCAGTGCCGAATTAAACAACGTGACAGTTCAGCAGAGATTAATTAATACAAATGTTTTTTTTGTTGTTTGCAGCACTATATTAGAGGAGGAGAAGCTCCAGCAGAAGGAGAGGAGCAGGATGGAGATGAGGAGACAGGTCACTGTTTCGTGGGACTCCGGAGGGTCTGATGAAGCTCCACCAAAAGTAAGGCGCTGCTACGCCACATGTGTGTGTGTCTCTGTCTGTCTGCTTGTTTATGTTTGTATGAGCACAACAGGTGTAGTAATAAAGAGTTTCTGTTGTGTTTGTGCTGTCTGCAGTGAGACACCCTGATCATTGTCCCATGCACACTTAAGTTAGAGACTGCAGCCTCTCTGATTCGCTCTCATGTGGAGTTTGTGATATATTTTCTGTTCTCTAATTTGCTGCATCACCATTGATATTTAATGCATTGAAATGATTCAACTGGTAGCTAGTTTGATTGTTTATAAGTTTGACTCTTTAAACATGCAAGATTTCTGCACGACCCTGGTGAGATGCTTATTGAAATCATTGCTAAAGTCAGTTGTCAAGTGGGGATTTCTCACTATGATGATCAAGGTCAAGAAAAAACAAACATCAATTTGTTTACACTCTTGAATCCAGACTTTTCAAGGGGGAAATGCGTTCATATAAGAAAAAACAGAGGCAAAAATATGCAGAAAGCTACAAGAAAGGAAATGTTTTGGTGGTAGGAATATTGACTGTGTGATCTCTGTCACATTTTCATTTTTTTTGCACAAATGGATTCTTTCTTTGCATCTGAAAAGCAGCTTGTTTTTTTTCTCGGTGTGTAGTCATTTTTCTTATGTCTTGTCATTATGATAATCACCCTGTGGTGAGCAGGTTAAGGTTGATATTACAGTAATGATAGATTATAACATAGAGGACCTCCTGGGTTTGAGTAATATGCATATGTAAGACCCGGACAATGACCCAACTCTTTCATTACCGCTGTGGAAATTATCAAAAACTGTAACAAAATGTATGATTAGATCACATTTTTCATACAACATAAACTGCTCCCTTCAAATGTGTAAACAAGGAGAGTTTAATTTCATAAATAACAAGCTTTTACAAATATGAAATTGAGTCTTAAATTGTTCTTTTTGCAAGTCCATAAATCCCACCCCCACTCCCACCTCTACTAGTACCATCCTACCTCACAGCTTGTTGCCCCAGCTGCTAGCTGCTTCACCCTCACTTACTGCCCCCATGCCCCTGCTGTTAGCATCTGTTAGCTGCTTCTGTGGGTTACAACTAAAGCCATATGTCTTGAGCAGTAGTTTATAAGATTAAGACATTTTTTTTAAACCTTCAGTGATGCAGTTGTCCTTCAGTGGATGCTGCATTTGTTTCATATCATTGACAAATACATGTATTTCATTTCAGAGGCACAGTACCTGTATGGCTTTGGTTACAATCTTGCATTTTTCTGTCTGTGCTTTGGCTCATCCCTGCCTCTCTTACCTGCCTATTACATGTCTCTCTCTTTCATGATACCTTCTTTATTTCCATTTCTCCCTCCTCTACCTTTGTCTTTGTGTTTGCAGCCCAGCCGTCGTCCCTCCCTGCAGCCCACCTTCAGTCTGGATTGTCTGTCTGCTCCTTCTCCTCACCACCATTGCCATCCAAACCAGCGCTTTGCCTCACAGCTTTCCCTCTGCATTGGAAACCCTCATCCTTCGTCTCCCTGCACTTCTTCTCACCTTCCCACTCCTCCACTCTACTCATCATCTCTGCAATTTCCCCATCACTTTTCCTCTTCTCCCAATCCTCCATCATCTCATCTTAAAAAAACCATGTACTACAACAGCACCAAGTTAAATCCTGAATCCAAAGCTCATCCTAGCTTCTCCCTACAGTCTAATGCTCTCTTCTATTCTCCACCTCACACCAGTTCAGACAGCCTGTCCAATGGCAGCTGCCCCCACAAGACAAATCCCCTCACTAAGTCAACCAACTCCCACCCCTGCCACTTTTCCACACTGCTCTCCCAATCTAGTCCTAACCTGAACACTCTGCCCCCCCGCAGCATGTCAAAAGTGTGTCCCCACACCCTCCAAAACATCCAGCCCGAGTCAAATTCTAATCTTAAAACCCTGCTGTTGCCAAGCTTTCACCCTGGCTGCCAAACTAATCCCAGTATCCCTCTACAACCGGACTCTAACCCCCGGCACCAAGGCCCTGCTGTGCAGTCATGTGGGAGGCCCCCGCTGGGCTCTCATGCCCCCATCATGCTTCCACACACAGAGAGAGTCCTTCCAGTCCCCTCTGCCTATACTCTGTCTTCCACTAACCATCCACCCAGTCAATTGCTAAGCCACCCTGTAACTACATATCCACCTTTTCCCATCCCCTGCTCTGAAAGACCCATGTCCAGACCCCTGAAGGCAGGTTTTAAAGCTGTTTTAATAACTAAAACAAACCTGTTTGTCTTTATCAAAAAAGTTGCAACATTCAGGATTATAGCACTTTGATTAGATATCCTGGAGGATTTAATGGGGAATTCCAGTATTTTTGTAACCTGGGCCCTTTATTTACATGTGCTACTTTTAGTAAGTATGAATCATTTATACTTACTTAATTACTAATCATTCATACTTATTAAAAGTTTTGGAATTGGTTGAGTAGAGCTCCTCAGCTGCCAGCCGGCACGGCTGCAAAGACATGCCTTTGGGGCAACTCCGACCGTCAAAGTAACATCCACTAAAAGTCCTTGTTTTTGCCACTTACAGGCTGAGGTTGTTATTATAGTTTTCTTACAACATTCTGGAAACAATTTGTATGGAGGTAGACCTTTTTTGTTAAATATAAAATCTGTTTTGTAACTAGAAACACAACTCTCGTTCAAGGAGAAGTCTCGCTCTGAAATCTCATGAGGTGAGCTGTTACAGGTGTTGCCTCATCTGGTTTGTCAAAATCAGTTAAAAAATCAGCCATGACTTTGGACTCTCACTCACAGCCTGTCAGTGGCAAACACAAGCACTTTTAGTGGACGTAACTTTGACTATCAGAGTTGCCCCAAAGGATTACGTAGCAGCTATCGCAGCTGTGTCATTGCTGCCAGCTGAGGTGATCTGCTGGATCAGTTGCAAAACCTTTTGCAAGTATGAATCAATTACACAACAAAACATTTTAATATAGGCCCCAGGACTGTGTGTTCTGATTCTGAAGCTCCGATTGACACGCAAACAGCAAAACAAATATCATCTCTTTTTAACTGAGCCCTACCCACTTCGAATCAGTCATATGAGCACAGAAAATACAGCACAAACGGAAATCTATTGAGTGAAATACCTTTTCCAAAAGTTGCAACATTTTTTGATGCATGGCTTCAATATCATGTCGGACTAAACTCCATCCAGTCTTTAAATCATTCATTCTAACTGAGTGCAGTGGCTGTAAATTACCATGTTTAAACTTCACCTTGTTGGCATGTCCTATCTGTGTTTGACATGCTGTTGAATGTGCTCTACCATGATTGAATGCAGATACATGTGTTTGCGTCAGGCTTTGTGTTGATGTGTCCTCGGATTATTACACCCTATTTCTAGGCTGTTGAGGATTCCTGTCATAAACCCTAAATCCAGTTGGACCCATCTAACACACGTGGAGCTTAAACACAGTATGTCATGGATGAGCCAGATAAAGCAAATAGTGGCATAATTGACAACAAAACATCTTGTGGTCAGCTTTTAAATTGCACTGCAATTTCAGTGGAGTGGGGAGAATTTAAAACAGATGTTAAACACGTTTTTTACACAAGGTGGAACCCAAAGTCCAGAACTGATGCTGCTATATAATGCAACAGCTTTTCCACTGCCCAGCTCCAGTGCTCAGCTGTGTCCAAAAGAAGCTCCAATGGCTTCAACATAATGTAATCCATGTAATGTTATGATTGACTTCATATAACTAGTGGAGCTTATTATAAGAATATGTGAAGCATAGGATTGAAACAGTTACTATAAATACAAAGCCTGTCTCTACTTAAGCCTGTTTATAAAGAACTGACTCCTATCACCTTGACCTAGCTGCTGGGTGCTAGCCAGTAGTAGTAGTACACATGAGCTTGTTTTGGTAGGCGCCCCTGTTTTTGGAGTGGACGTTTAGTCCTCCCACTGAGCTGTAACATCACCCTGCCTCCCACATGGCTGTTTTTATAGGCCAAGAGTTTTTAAACATGAGTTGTGTGCTTGACAATACAAGGAAATACTGTTCGAACCAGAGATACTAATGGCACCAGTAAGAAATCGGTGATGGAAAGATGACAGAAAAACAGTCTAGCTGTATAAGACTTACCTTCAGTCAGTCTTCTTCTTTTGGCTTTCAATTTGAATGCAGAATTCAGCTCATATCTGTGAGTCATTCCTGTCACAGAGCATGTTTTCACTCCACTGTGTGGGAGTCGATGATTGTGCCCAAGAGTGTGAAGTAGCATGAAGTAAAAAAAAGAAAAAAAAGAAAATCTTAATAACACTTTGCTACTCAACATTCCTGAAAGTCTTCCTGGAGTTATGCCAAGGCTCTTATGGCATGTGTATCCAGACAAGGAGGTTGTAGCAAAATATGGATGTATCATAAGAGCTCGATACTGCACTGAATTATGGCGTCTATTCAGTTAAATAAGAATAGTCTAAAATATGTGCAGACTCAATATGTGCAGTAGTATAAATCCCATCATGCTATCGCAACAACCAAGTGCACTTACAAGTTTGTACAAAACAATGGCACAAGTAGGCCTACATTAAATAGGAGAGGTCGCATTACAATCAGTGTGTGTACAGGAGGGATGTAAGCAAGCCACCAAGCGTCTCTCTCTCTCTGCAAAGAATGTGTGATTGATAGTAGACAGGAGAGGAAGAGCGACGGCAGGTTGTCCACTAGTTAATTGATCACAGATGGCATCGTTCCCTTGAACAGATTTTTAAAAAAAAGTATAAAATGCTAAAATGGGTCACCAAATACACTTGGGCAGCCGTTAATATAGCTGGGTGGCCACACAGGAATTTTCGATGCAACACTGCAAATGGCCACTGGGAAAAATCTGAAAAAAGCAAGTCTGAGTGGAGGTGCCGTGTTCAGCTCTTATTACACATCCATGTTGCAAAATAATTCACTCATTAATTTGAACAGGTTGCAGATTCACCACTATAGGAGGAGCCGAAACAGAGCTATAAAAACCCATTAACAGCTGTAATGCTCATGGCTCATTTTCGTTGTCAGGAGGTGGCGCTCACTGGTGCTGCTGTTTTGCCTCTAATTGGCACAGCTGGGATTGAAACTCATGGCACTGCAGCTCTGCAACTGCATGATAAATATTGGGCCTATTTATTTATTTGTCCGGTCATTCTTACATTCAAATATTCATCCAAAAGTCTTCAGATTTTACCAATATCTGTCTCACCCTGGTGTGCCTCTCCTGTCCCTGAACCTCATCTTCCAATCTGTCTGTCTGTCTGTCTGTCTGTCTGTCTGTTGTCGTCGTGTTTATCTTTCTATTTTTTGAACTGGTTACTCCCAGGGAAAGGGGTGTGAATCTCTTTGTGGCAGATTTAAACTTCTAAGATATAATTGTGTTCGTGTTAAGGAACCTTGTGTCCGTCCAAGTGTGAGCATGTTCACAACATGCTGAATGTTTCCCTCACTGAGAGTTTTTAAGCTCCTGTTTGTCTCGTCTTCAGTTTCTTTGTATTGTCTGCTTCTCTTTGTCCTCCCTACTTTTTTCTTTCCTTGTTTCCCTCCCTCCTTCCATCCCTCCCTGTATTTCTTTGCTGTCTGTTTCCCTCCCTGTGTGTCTTTGTGTCTGTCTTGCTGTCGGAGGTGTGGTCCAGAGAGAGCTACTATGAGAGGCTGTGGAAGGTAGAGGTTACAACACTGTTGTGCTAGAAATGAGCTCTGTGTTAGAGAAGTTTAAATCATAAAGCAAAATGTCTCCAGTCATCCTAAGCGGGGAAACTGTTCATCAGCTTTCAACAGCGTCATCTCAACAAATCACCAGAACCAACAAGAGAGACAAGAAACAAGGCTGTGGGTTCACCAAGCACTTCTGTTTTTAGCTACTGGTGCCCAGCAAAGGAATAGAAAAGAATCATGAAAAGTAATTTATACAGACTGTCCTCTGTTCATTTAGCAGCAGCTTGGATTAAAAAGTAAGTTTCGCAGGAGAAAGTCCCTTTGTTATGCAGATTGAACAAAACAAAAAACATCATATTGTCTTTTTTCAACCTTTTCAGCAGCAGAACATCCCTTTTTATTCCCATATTAGAAAACCCAGTGCTTTAAAGAGAGGTATTTGGTGAACGTGCAACTATAACACTTTATTCACACCTGCATAACATCTAATCTAAGATTCGAGTCGCCAATAGTCCCCGACTATAACATAGTTCATACCGGTATCCTATGGGTGTTGATGTTTGTAATATAGGGACAGTAGTTAGCACCAGTTTAACTAACAGCTTGCTGGACTTGCAGCCCAGTGGGTGCTCCCCGTTTTGATTGACAGCTAACCCAGCCACACAAACAGCTCCTGGAGGTTTGTGTGTTGATTGTCTGAATGACCCGGTGTCCCGTCTTTGAATGTTCAGTTTGTGAAAAAAGATGAACTAGGATTGTAACATTATTTTTATTTTTCTCCCCTCTGTCTTTCTATTTATCGACTTCTCTCTCTCTCTTTTTGTTTTCTGTCTTTCTCTCTGTCTGTAGCCAAGTAGACCGGGCTATCCCAGTCCTCGCTCCAGTGAAGGTTTTTACCCCGGTTCCCAACATCCTGGACACTACCAGGTATGCAGATAAACTCCATTGTTGCACAACACTAAATAGAAGATAGTTTGATATAAAAAATGTGCAATTACCAGTCTGCTGCAGGTGGGATTTAGGTTGCAGTCAGACAAAGAATGTGTATACGTGTAGCACATTTCTAAGGATAGAGGGTTTTGACTTGGCTTCATTCTAAAGTTGATTAAAAGGGGACCAAAAAAAGAATATTCCAGCACGCACACACAATACGATTGACTGGCAATTAAGCACAGAGCGAATCTGATGAAGCAACATACGAAACATGCGCAGTTTCCCAAATTCAGGTATTGGAATCTGATCGAAACTGAAAAAAAGTGTGTCTCTAAACACGAGATAGATCAGGGTGTAAGAGTATTAATCCCTGTCTTTCTCTCTCTCCCCCCTGGCTCAGATGGCGGGGTATCCCGGCCCTCACACCCTCCCGTCGGTGCCCAGCGCCCTGTACCCCCCACAGGCTACCATGCTGGAAACGCACCATGCACACACACACCCCCGCCACCACGTCCACACACACTCACACGCACAGCACCTTCCACAGCCACATGGACACGACATGGCGCTGTGGGGCTCTGTGATGGAGGTAGGAGACCAATTTTACACTCCTTTTACACAATCACACACACACACACACATATATATTCACACAGGAACGTTAAATGAAACACAAAGCAATGTTGTTGACGCACTCAGTCACACTCACAGGTAATAATATGTTTTGTTGGTTTGGACTGGTCGACAAAATCAGCCCACCAGTAAGAATTCATTTGTCGCCATGTCAATACGTATCACTGGAAAAAATTAGCTCCTGCATAACGAGTCCAAACCACAAATATTTAAATGGAACAGATCATCAGCCATTATTTTTAGTGTGTCTAGTCCATCGTCTCAGTTCAGCCTCTCATCAGTCTGGTGTATGTGTCTGTGCTGTGTGCATGTTTCTTTTCATCTGTGACTCTGTGTGTGTGTCCCTGTGTTGGCGTGCATGTCTGTTGCTATGCTTGTCTTTTGTTGCATGTTTGTGTGTGTGTGTGTGTGTGTGTATAGGACAGGGCAGTAGACATGCAGCAGTGTGTAGGCCAGCAGTGCCTGTTAATGGAGGAACAGCTGATGATACAACAACAGCAGATGGAGGAGGACCAGAGGTGGCTGGAGCAGGAGGAAAAGCTGCTGGTAACACACACAGCGCACTCACTATGAAAATGCACTCACGCACATAGTTAATACACACACAATACTAAGTCATTTGTAACATTTAGCTACTGTATTGACATGAGGAATCTGGTTGTATTTCCGAGGTAAATAAACACAGTTTTGCTGACATATTACAGCAACATTACAAAACAATGTGTGCATACACTTTATATCTGCATAATAATAAGATATCACTGCACAAACAGAAAACAAAGAAACAGCAACATAATTCCCTTTTTGTGTGATGTTGTCATGCATGATACAGTGTGTTATCATTAACTGTGAGGCAAAGCTGTCTTTTCATCAGTTGTGGTGAATGTTTTTTAGTTGGGTGATGCATGTTGTTGTGTTTTTGTAAATTTGTTAATTGCCTCTCTGAAATTCATCACAATTAATACATATAATAAACGTAACGCTAAATAGATCTTAAATCTGTAGTGATACTGATACTTATCCTCAGCTTGATAAGTAAAGTTACTTTGGAAAACACTTCTAATACGTGAAACATTCTAAGTCATTCTAAGAAAATGGTAACATGTCACGAAATCAACTGTCATAGTGATCGTGCTCTGACCTTCAGTGATGAGTGAGATTAATTTTTTATATGATGAACTGATGTTGATGAGTGGAATTTAAAGAAGGGTTGTCAGGGATCAGGCAAGAAACATGTCATTGTCAAACATGTCGTTGAGAATATTAATGATCTCCATCCGTGGTTAAGAGTTTGAGAAATGAACTGAGGTTTTACAGGTTTTTTTCTCTCCTTGTATTGACTTAAGTATGTTTATGCACAGTAAGTCTTTTTTTACTTATATCGGTTATCTTGAGTGCAAAGGCTACCTTAGTCCATTAAAAGAAGAGGAAGATAACATTTTTAAAAAGATGGGAAAGACAAAAAAATAACATCCCACACACTAGCAGACAAACATTGATACCCAAAGTATAGTATATATGCCCAAAGTACTAAGTGTTCCTTACTTTCTATTTAAGAATTATCTCTTACCAGTGCCATCTCTCTGGGAGCAGTGGACTGCCAAGTAGAGTTATTCAGCAGTAGATTCATCACGACTTACTCTTCCAGTAAAACTCACACGTTTAAAGATAAATAAACGCACAAACACAATAATGTGTTTGTTATTGTTGAGTATGAAAAGTGTTACTTCTGATGGACAGAACCTCTACCATAAAAAGCGGAGGAGGAGGAGGAGGAGGAGGAGGAGGAGGAGGAGGAGGAGGAGGAGGAGGAGGAGGAGGAGGAGGAGGAACGCTTTATGTAGGATGCATATTTCTGTGAACACTGATTGAAGGTGCTGTTTGGGGTTTTTGCTCAAGAATTTTATTATGCGTGCACATGTGTGTGTGTGTGCGTGTTCCTCTGTGTGTGTGTGTTTTTGTGAGTTTCTAGGCAGGTGTGGCCTGTGCGAATTCCAGGCTAATGATAGGCTTAGAGAATCTGACAGCCCAGTCAACAGACTGTCTTTGACCCACAACCACTAACTGACAACACACAAGATTACTGAAAAGCTGGGGAGGCGCATATACGTGTGTGTGTGTGTGTGTGTGTGTGTGTGTGTGTGTGTGTGTGTGTGTGTGTGTGTGTGTGTGTGTGTGTGTGTGTGTGTGTGTGTGTGTGTGTGTGTGTGTGTGCTGGTGGGTTTTTATAAGACTGTCACTTCAGGGAGGGGCAGGAGAGGGAGGAGAAAGGAAGAATGGTTTGGGAAAGAAGGGTAGACATGCTCGCTACACTGACGGTTCGTTAGTAGCAGCTCCCTCCCTCCTCCTCCTCCTCCTCCTCCACTCCTTCCCTCTCTCTCTGTGCGTCAGAGTCAGATATAAGTGTGCTGGAGGCAGGAAGCTGGAGTTGAATCTGAATTCTTGTCTTGATGAAACTGCTGGCACGGATGAGGATATGGGTTTGTAGGCAGACAGACAGGAAAACACTTAGACAGAGGTAAAGAGAGAGATACAGTAAGATCAGAACCAGATAGCATCACAGACATAACACCTCAAACAACTCGGACACAAACATTTCATCTCACAAGTTTGATGAACTCAATGGCAATGCTGGTCTTCAAGTCCTGTCTTGGAAAACTGGTAGGCAAGAGCTTTTTGTGTGTAGAGGTTTTCGGTTGTGGTTTTATTGCAGCTTTGTTTGTGGGCAGCAGTGCACTTTGGGGTCAAGTGTCAATCTGAAAAGTTGTGCTCAAGTTGGAAAAGTCCTGCAGTCCTGTTTTTTATTTGAAATCTCATGCTGAGATACTGGTTGGATGCATTGGTTAATGAGTTCTTATTAGTTTGAGCCTCACTGCTATGATTCCATCATTCATTTCTTCATTCTCATATTCATTGTAGGACTGGAGATAAAACCTGGATTGGGAGTTTAGATCACAGTAAAAACTGTTATTAACCTACAAAATATAGAGTACTAATTCTCATTCATTACTAAAATGGCTGTATATGGTAAAAATCTTAATCTAATCAGTAAATCTACTGGTTGAAGTAACTGAGTTTGCACCACATAATACAAAGTCTGTCTGACAACAGCATGGGATATATTGTAGTTTGTAGTAGTATTGTTGTTTGAGTTTATCCTTGGAATCAAAAAGTCCCAAACAGAAAATCAATGAGACTCACTGTTCATTGGAAAAACAATCAGAATAATTTTGCATAACTGAACTAGAAGTTTTGTCTCTGTGAATCTCTTACTGGCAGTGTTTTTAGAGTGAAACCAGCTGAATATCAACTTAACTACTGTCGATGGGTTGATTTATGGACGTATAATTATATGTGTATTTGTGTGTGTTTAGAAGCCCGACTCTAGAAGTTCTAGAGGGAGTCTGGACAGAGAAGATGGAGGACTCCAAGCACCGGTAAGTTGTTGTTTCATGTTTTTTCTGTCTCTATCCATCTCACTGTTAGTTGGTGTTATTGCTGAACGGAGCAGGACAATCCAAGGTTTTTGTTTTTGGTGACGGTTCATGTGTCCTGAACGATTTTAATGTCCTGGACAAATGAGAAAAATACCAGTCAAACGTTAACTGTGTTTATTGAGCTTAAAAACAATTCACAGAGGGCACTGATGCATCACCAACCCTGCGTCAGTATTTGACAACCTGTAAATGAGACTCAACAATTAACAATCTTTCTCCAGATTGGCTTCCTTCTCATTAAATATAATTCAAATTCTGCTTAGAGGTAATTATTTTCACTGGAGACATTTAAATGTGTCTGACTCACACAGATTTTCCCAGTAGAAAGATGGTAATTATGAGATAACAGGAACCCTGAGACAATCACAGTGGTACACGGGTTAAACTGTCCTGGACAAACTGCACTTCACATCACCTCTTCACAGTCAAAATAATGACCGTTTGTCACTCCCAGCACATAAAAGTTATTTTTCTGTACTGTTTGTGTTTTTAAGAGAGGAGGTCGCTGATCAAGTCAAATGTTGAGGGAAGTTCACATTCTGGTTATGCAATTGGCTGCAGTGTGTGTTTGTTTTTATTGGAGCTGAGGGGATTGATCCAGGGACAGGAAGTGACCTGTTGGGGGTGGGGTCAGCAATGAGAGGTCAATGAATTCCCACAACATCACCAGTTATTAATAGAAACACTGTAGCAAGAAAAACCAGAAGCCATCTTTATTCGTTTCACTAAATAACATGTAGTTTACTGTGCTCTACTCAAGTCTGTCCCTCAGTAATTACACACTATTGAGTGTTAAAAGCACCATTAAAGGAAAATATGGGGGAAAATATGGTCTCAAAGAAAGTCTGCAGCCAGGATGTTGAGGCCTTGAGGCTGTTGCTATAACATAATATACAGTGATAATATGCCCTGAACATTAATATGCCACATGTAGAGCTTAAACAATTAGATGAATCAACTTGCATAAGTGACTATTTTGATTTTTGATTAGTTGGATAAGTCATTTTTCAAGTAAAAAGTAGTTACAGTTAATTTCAAACATGAGGATTAGCCTCTTTCTTTTTCTAGTAAATTGAATATTGTTGTGTTTTTCGACTGTTGGCTGACAAAACAAGCCGTTAGAAGCTTCACCTTGAGTTTTAGCATATTGTGATATGCTTCATATACTTTTGACATTTTAGAGACCAAAAATTAATTGTTTAATCAAGAAATCAATCAGCAGATTGATCGATAATGAAAATAATAAAAGGCTGTTTTTTTCTGCTCATATCAGACATTTATGCTGATAATATAGTGATGTTGCTCTAATAGTAGTCATTAGCTGCAGCCATATTCACATGAATACACAGTATGCAAACATGCTACAATAAAAAGCATTCTGACTAGAAACAGAGCCCAAAGGATACTAAAAGACAACAGCCACCCAAGCCACAGTCTGTTCACTGTTCACCTGCTGCGGCAAAAGATACAGAATTAACTGCTGCCGTACCACCAGACTACAGAGCAGCTTCTTCCCTCAGGCTGTGAGACTCCTCAATTCATCCTCCACACTCCACCCTGAAAAGTTTATTTTCTAGTTTTCCGTTTGTATAGTGTTTCGTTAAACGTTTCGTTGTGTTGTATAATGACAAATTCATCTTGAATCTTAAATGTCAGTGTTTGTGGAAGAAGACATAATTTCTTGGCTCTCACATCTGTGATCACTTAAGAGAGTTACCCACATTGTTTTTTAAACTGAGCACTGTGGTGTAACTCTGAAATGATTTGCCCAGAGACAGATGCACGCTTTCACTTAGCAAACAACAGTGATTATACGCTGTCAACACCTCCAACATATTTTAACATAGCTAGTATTGAAAGGTAACTTAATCACTTCTCCTTCCTGTTTCTTGTTGTTTCCTAGAAACTGGAGTCATCGTGTTTCTCTTGATTCTGTGGTAAAGTTACTAAATGATGTTGTCGATTAGGGCTTTAGTGTAACTCTATCCCAAAAAATCTCAAGAGCTGATTAAGGTTTTATGTTGATGTCTGTCATGTTCCTGATGCCTGCAGCAGTAAGTTGTTGTAGCAGTCAGAAGTTGCCATGGGCCAGATATTTCTGTCTCTGTAATTCATCTCTCTGCTTGTCCTGCTCCTCCCATTTGAATGGCTGTGGTTTGTGGTGGGAAAATCTCCCTCATTTGTGTGTGCGTGTGTTTGCGTACGTGCGTGTGTGTGTGTGTGTGCGTGTGTGCGTGTGTGCGTGTGCACGTGTGTGTGTGTGTGTGTGTGTAAAATGCTGTAGTAGGGTATTTTTGGGTGTTGGTGGTTGTCAGACCACAACACTCTGATGGCACAGAGGCTTTGGGAGCTCTCTGTACTGTTTTCTCACACAGAAAAAAACAACAAAGATTCAGTAATAACACAGCAAAGTAAATATGTAACATGGCTGGCACCACTAGAGACTTTTGTGGCATCATTTTATTCTCGACAGCATCAAATCAAAAAGACATGCTGCAGTATTTTTTTTTTCTGGTTTCAAAAAGGGTAGCGCTAACAAAGGAAACCCATTTTTTGTCATCCAAGTGCAGCCAGACAGAATATTTTAGCTAACACAAGAAACACAGACCACACACACCACTGAAAACACAAAGAGCTCCTCAACTGGAAACGACAGTGTGTTTTATAAGAACAAATTGAGACGCGGTGTCGTGTGACAAGAAAATTAAATTGGACTCCCTAAATGTTTCAGAACCAGCTGGTGGTTTTCGCCTGTGAAGTTTTAATTTCCTGTGGAGCTTCTTATTATGTGTGTGACCGAACACATGCTAACCCAATGCTTTGTTGTTATGTTTGTTTGTTTGTGCAGACAGGAAACCAGCACATATACCAACCCGTTGGCAAACCAGGTAATACACAAGCCTCTAACCATCTGTAATTGCAGCCACACAACCACTTTTGTTTTTTTCTCACTTCCTCTCTCTGTCTCTTAATCTCCCAAAGTATGTAGTTCACACATATAGCATAGCTCTGTTTAGCTCTTATACACCATCTGTATACAGATTCTGTATCTCCCAATACCAGCAGATAGTCTGTGTCAGTGTCTGAGTTCACAGTCTGTTGCCACAATATGACAGATGTGACTGTGAACTGTGCAGCCCTTTTGGCCAGCTAGCGAGCACCCTCAAGGCAGGCGAATACGAAGAAAACATTCATCTTAAAATAGCTTTACAGTTGTGATTGAGATTGTAAAGGACGTTTTTTATTTCTTTATTTAAGGAACTGGTTTTTTTTCCCCCACTGCACTCAAAACTATTTTTCTATTCTGTTTTCATCATGGACGTGAAATGTCGTTGTGTTTTGACCCTCAAGGCCACCGAACAATCCATGGAGAAGTAATTGCCATGAGTTTTTGATAATTAAGTAGTTGTTTCAGATGTTTAATAAGCAAATACACCAAACATTTTTAGGTCCCAGCTTCTCATATGTGGGGATCTTCTGCATATCTTTGTTTTATGTTTTATTTGACTGTTGAACAGACAAAACAAGACTTTTATGACATCACCTTTTTTATTTTTTCATAGACTAAACGATTACTGGTCATAATGTTCTGAACAAAGTTTAAACAAAATGTGATGAAAGTGCTCTTCGGTAAGAGCAAAACAAAAGATTCAAGATTCACTCTTTTGGCAGAAAGGTTAAAAAGCCTTTATCCAGTTGGGAGAACTTAGTTGGGATTTCATGCTGAAATTCTTCAAAAAAAAACTAAAGAAAAAACATTGACAGTGCATGTCTAATTCAAGCTGAGCTGCTGAGCAGCTACTGATGAACAGACAAGTACAATCTGTCCAGATCTTGTATGAGATTGTAAAACTGTAAGATAAATCTTTTTTTTTACTTTTATTTGTTGTTTCCTGCAGAGCACGCAGCTCCCCCAAAGAAACCCCCTCGACCCGGGGCCCAGAGCCAAGTGGGCAGTCTGGCCTGTCTAAATACTGGAGACAGCTACAATGATGGAGTCAAGGTACACACACACACAGTAGCACACACAAAAACCCAAAACAAAAATACTCACACACAAACATGCATAAAGACATACTAATAAAAAAGAACTGAGAATATAAAGAAAGAACCTATAAGAAATAACAAAGATTTACCATTTATAGGTTGCATGTTTCTTCATACTTAAAGCGTTAATATTTTCTTCTTTTCCTTTGGCTGCTCCCTCCCTCCCTCCTCCCCTCCTCCTGCACTTTGCCTTACTGTTGATCCCCAGCCCTGGCGGGTAAGCAGCACACTGTCTGTGTGTGTTTACTGTGCGTCTTGTCTACGACTTGATCACGCGTCCATTCATGTGGTCATGACCGTCCGTCACTTGTTTGAGTTTTCTGTCCAACAAATTAAATCATCTGCAGTGTTCTCATATAAACATACACACTCATTTAGTTCATCCTGCAGTTCCCTTTGTTGTGTAGACACCAGTCAGGTTTTTTGTTGCTGTCATTTTCCTTCCAAACTAACAAATCAGATCTACGTAGTTGTGTTAGTTCTTACAATAGCAGTATTTAATCCTCTATCCCACTTGAGATTCTTCAGAATTATTTACCTTTAATCACGCACGCTTAAAACTAAATATGCACTAATCATGTAGTTCTTTAAGGCTTAGGTGTAGGCTAGGAGGTTTATCTTTATCTTTTGGATATGATCAGAGAATGATAATACATCTGATAAATAGAAGAGGTGCCTCTTCTGTTGCTCTATGTAAAGTTTCTTCCTTTTTATTCCCATTTTTCTGGAAATTTTTCTTAGTCTTAATGATGGAGGGTGTCCTACAACCCTTTCCCCTTTTGAGCCAAATTTGTGATTTTTAATTGTTGACTTGTTAATACAAACTCAATTGACTTCCTTTTAGTATTTTCCATGTCAAACACATTCTTGCTGCAGTCTTAAAATCATTACAGTAGGATCAGCTAGTTTTGCTTTTGTTTTTTTTAGACAAATATTTGATGCAGTAGCCGCAGGGCATAACATACAATGTAACGTACAATGTTGAGATTGAGCATTTTGACTGACGACGATAAAAATATCTCAAAAATATATGTGGTTAGGTACACAGGATTGCATTTTGTAGTGCTGAAAGACTGATTTAGTTGCAGAAATGGATTTAGAGAAGGCAAATAAAAGTGTTCAGGGCCAAGGGAGGTCCGCTTAACATAAGAGAGAATAGAAGATGATGAAAGGACAGAGAGTAAAAAGAGACGGAGTGAGTTGGAAGATTTACTATAGGATGAAAAAAAAGGTCTTATGATAAATCAGTTTTTAACTCAGCTCAGGTTGTGAGTTAAATTGATTAAATCATACCTAGTTGTAGCAGTGTGCCATTGCCATCTAGTGGCCAGAATAGAGAACTACATGTAATATTTTTTGAAGAATATCATAAATCTGATAACCTTCCTACCTTCATTCACTCACTCACTCACTCACTCACTCACTCACTCACTCATTAATGTACTCAATAACCTGCATGACAGTTTGATCTTTGTAGCTCAGCAGTTGTGGCCTCTCTTCTTCTTCTCAAACTATCTAAATATTAATAATCCGTTTTGTGTAAACTTAAATGATTTAACTTTCTGCATCCATCCTCCTGTGCAGAAGGTCCTTGGTTAACAAAGGAATGATTCATGTATGTCACTATAATCGTGCAGGATCTCTACAGTCAACTCTTAACTATAATTACAACAGATGTTTTGATATAAGAAGGCTCATAATTTTCATCAACATCGTCTCACCTTGTTTTCTGTGGATCATTCTCACAGCCCCAGTCCCCCCGCAGACCTGTGGGTCTTTGTGTGTTCACTCAGCCTGTGACTCACTGCTTCTTGTTCTCTCACGGTTCAGCTGCAGCCCCAGGAGATAAGCCCGCCCCCAACCGCCAACCTGGACCGCTCCAACGACAAGGTGTACGAGAACGTGACAGGACTGGTTAAAGCTGTGATCGAGATGTCGAGCAAGATTCAGCCAGCTCCTCCAGAGGAATACGTTCCCATGGTCAAGGTAACAGAGACACATTTATCACAGCTCTCCTCATTAGCTTTTAAAATTAATCAGTGCTTCTCAGAGTTGTATTTGAAAGCATTACAAAGATTAGTGCTTTTCTGTTTATATAGTTGTATATCATCTTCTCTTGATCACTGTGACACACTGTTTTGATTCGATGACACTGTACAACTCTCCAGATGTCTGAATTTTCCTGATGAATAACTTATGATTCATAATATAACCAGACTCTACAGCTCTGACCTTTTAACCTCACTCGACATTGATTTTAATTATTGAAGTCTCCTCAGGAGTCATTTCAGCTTATGTTCTTCTTAATTGTATTGTATTTTTCATTTTCCTTTTCCTTTTTTGTCTTTTCTTCTTTCTATTTGAACTTTTGAAAAAGTCTTCTGTGGACAGGTGTGAATTAGCGTTTCTCTACAAACACTAAATAGGTTGCATCTGGTGCTAGTGCATAATTGTGCATTTTATCTGTTTAGGAAATGTTATTTAGATTCTAATCTCTCGTGTTTTTTTAAGGATGTGGGTCTGGCATTAAGGACGTTATTGGCCACAGTGGATGAGACTCTACCACAACTCCCAGCCAGTACACACAGAGAGGTAATAAGACACACACACACAATCACACAATCATTGTCATTGTCATTTGCGCAAGTGTTGGCTAGTATCACAGGTCTATTTAGTGCCGTGTTTTTCTTCAACAGATTGAGATGGCACAGAAACTCTTGAACTCTGACTTGGCAGAGCTGATTGGAAAGATGAAGTTAGCCCAACAATATGTGATGACCAGGTAGGTTCAAAATTTACCTTCAGAATAGTTTCCATCCTGTGTTTTAGGTTGAAAGGCATCATGACATTTTTATGTAATAGACACCTAACTGCTTTATTTTAGTTGTATTAAAGTTTCTTGTGTTTATTCTTTTAATGGCTGCAGTCAATCACAGGGCTTGTTAATATACCTTTTGATATCACTTAATAAATTCAGTTAAATACTAAAAGATACTAATTAGGCAGTAGTTGTGTTCCCATGGTTGATGGAAACAGCACAATACCCCCCAAAAAAACAAAAAACAGAATTTTGCAAAAATGTTTTTAGCCTCAATTGAAGTGTTTTTGCCTTTTTTAAAGACAATGAATGTGCTTAAAGTATTTTCCAATAATTTCTGACATGACTGATGAGCAAGATGAAGTCGTGTCCACTGTCACTGTCTTACCAAATATTCCCATTCACAAAATAATTCCCACATTCACTTGTAGATGTCCGAGGCGACGTGCCTTGTTTTTCTTCTTTTTTGAGCTTGGCAAACCAACTCCTATTGTCTCTAGTTGGGAACCTCTACTGTTCTACTCAACGTGGCCTATGCCATTATCTTATGACAAAACTATGCTTTGCATAGCCTATAATAATTCTTTCCAAACCAGTTCATGGAAACTTACCTAATTTACATTTCCTTTTTTTGTGTGCAACATTTCAAAAGATTGCATCTTGACAATTCGACGGAAATAGAGCTACTGTTTGGAAAAATGGGAAAACAAAAATAGAAAAAGTAACATTTTCACCGAAGGACATGAGCTGTCTGCCACAGTGGATTTTTTGATGCTATCACAAGGGGGAGCCAAAGTCTGACATTTTGATATTGTCCTACTCATTCATTCATACCCATTTGTACCAATCTCTATGAGTGATGTGTGTATTCCTGCTCTGTCCTAGTCTCCAGCAGGACTACAAGAAACAGATGTTGACAGCGGCTCACGCTCTTGCAGTCGACGCCAAGAACCTGCTTGATGTCATCGACCAATCACGGCTCAAGATGATGGCCCACTCCCGCCCACACTAGCCCCGCCTCAGCTGAGCTGACCAACAGGAGCTGGTCTGGTATTTAGGAGACAGCAGCGTTTGCTGTTAGCAGTGGAGAACTAAAGACTCCTGGATTAATGACGTCAATCGTGATATGTGAGAGCAGCTGGAGAAAACAGCGGCTCTGACACTTTGACAACAGTCCGTGAAGAATCATTAGATGTGGAATCCTGTGTAAGCTGCGGTAGTCAATTCTCCACCACTGTGACTTTCTAACAGAGCAAAAACACTTCCTGAATCAGGGACTTGGCAGCTTCACTCTCTTTGGACTGGAATATAATGTTGAAAGGAGGAAGAGTGATGACTTTGGGTGATGATGGGTCTGAACCTGGAGAACTATCATGGGAGCAATTGGATCTGGACTTGGGTTAGTCTGAGTGGAATACAACTCTCAAGCAAAGCCATCAGAACCTGATTGGACTGCGTTTGATCTGCAACATATCTGCATGAATCTTCACCACGGAAATAGACTTCGCCGTCAGCCGTACATTTGTTGATATCATGTGTTTTTACCCCTCGATGTGAACCTTCTGCTCAGCTGAAATACCTCCACATCACCACGGATTCTTTTGAATGGGCAGATCAAACCAGATGTTTTCAATTCAGTTGGTGGTGCTTCGAGCTGATGCTTCAACAACGGCCACCCACCCCTCCGTCGCTCCTCCTGTTTCTCTTTTCCATCCATTCCCGTCTTCCCTCTGTCTCAGCAGGTTTTATTTATAGACTCAGAAATTGTAGAGGAGACGGAGGAAGAGATGGAAAGAACATGTCAACTGTCCTCCTCTTTCCTCTCTGGTTCACTCACTTTTCTTTCCTTTTCTTCTCACTGTCCTCCTTCCTCAAGTCTTCCTAAGCTCATCTCCGAGCAGGTTTTAAAGACTCCAAATGTGAAGAATCCAACTCTGTCTGGGTGAAACGCTGCAGACAGGAAACTCCCAACTCTCAATTTAGTGTACTCTTTTTATTGGCTGGCTCCATGTTTTTTGTGTTGTTTTCAGCAGTCTTCTTCGTCTGTACTGATATACAATCCCAGCATTGACTCTGATGAGCAAAAATGGAAAAAAAAAAATGTGAGGATTCAGTCTGGATACTTCCTATTTATCGCGAAGGAAGAGGAAGCATCATGTCTCAGACTGGTCACTGAGCTTGACTTTGCCGATTTTTCTGTGAGGACAGTGTCTCCTCTTCTCTCCCCTCGCCTACAGGTCCAATATCGTTCAGTTGTTCTTGTGTAAGACTGGTGTCACACCTTTAACTGTCCCCTCACCCACCAGTGTCACAAAGTGAATTTCCCCGGGGACACAAACGAAACCTCACAACTGGAACCTTTGTGCTTTGAGTCCCAGTTTCTGTCAGGTGTAACTCTTTAAAGATGTCCCTTGTAACAACAGGGAAACAAACACACATGAAATGTGGAGCCACACGACTGGAACTTGTCTTGCGGACACAAAACACTGAACTGAAATACAGCTGATCACACGTGTCTTTGTTAATACTGACCCCACATGGAGTATGACATACTGCTATATGAAACATACTGGTGACTGTACTGGTATAGCATGATATACTGGTATGGAGAAGAGCATATTTGCACAGCACCAAAAAAAAAAATCTTAACTTTTTTTTTTTTTTTTAACCCTATTTCACCCAGATTGGTTTTTCATGTTTAGCCAGCAATGACACTATCAAATATCAGATATCTGGGTTTAATAGGGATGAAAAATAAAAAAAATAAAAAACTGTAAAAAAACAAAACAACCAAACAATCTATTTTATCTCCTTGTTGTTGCGTAAATCTGCTCATGTTGGTATATTGTAAGCTATACTGGTGTGTATCACTGGTGAATTGTACAGAACTCGTACTAGTAAACACTGGTTTTTATTTTGTCTTCTGGGCTAAATCAGCCATCTTGTCAAATAGGAGGAAAAAAAAACCCAATGAAATAAAATAATGACAAAATGGAAATCTGACTGTCCACATTCTTACACATGATAGAGGTTTATTTAAAAGATCTACATTTCAGGTTTTATATCTCCATCTTTTAACTGATTATGAAACAGTCTCCGTTTAATACTGATGACTCTATGTGACCTTCATAAGCAAACAAGACCATCAGAGTGAAGATTGGCTATTTCTGTGGTTATAATATTTATTCCTGATGCCTTTCACTGCGTCAGATTGTGACTTATTAGGGATGGATAAGTAGGGAGCTCTGGGAGGGACATGGGGGGGGTAAAAAAAAAATCCAGGTGGAAAAGAAAATGTACTTTTGCAAGATCTTGCAAAAAAACTTTGTCTCTCCACGTCTCTTCCATGAGTCCGTGCTTTTCACATTCCTGACATGTCAAAGGACATATTAAGTGCAAGAACAATGCTGAAAACCTGTATTGAGTATCAAAGCCATAATTTCACATAGAAATTAACATTCACATACAACAGCCACATTTAAAGAATAATCTACAACTGATTTACAGTCTATACATGATGCATTATATTACATTCTATCAGACACTTTTCTATACAGATCAGCAGTGTATAACTTAGCTATTGACAGCACTGATTTGATCTCAGTGTGACAGCAGGAAAACGACACCCCCAGTCAAAAGCAGCAGTGTGTATGTGTGTATTTTAATGGACTCGGCTCCACTGAAGTTACACAAGTTAAAGCTGTTGCAGCAGTTGACGATGTTTCCATTTCCGTTTGCGTCGACTGAGGCACTCGAGGCGGCTCCGGTGCACGTGGCCATGCTGGCACACTGCTTCACTATGGCTGTCGTGGCGCCTAAACAACACACACACACACACACACACACACACACACACACACACACACACACACACACACACACACACACACACACACACACACAGAGAGAGAGAGAGAGAGACACAGCATGGTATTGAAGATATTTTGGACAAAATAGTTCTTCCCATATTTTTAGAGGATGCTCAGTGCTTTAGTTCAAGTAATATCTGAGCCCACTGCTTTTAAATTCAGTGCCTTGTCAACACAGGTATACTGAGGCCTACTTAGAGCCTGTCTTCTTTATATTCTTGACCAGGGTTCAGATGTTGTGTTTCTTTGTTACCTAAAATGTCGACAGTAGTCATGCAGGTGTCCAGCGGCGCCTGACACACCTGACTGTTATTGTTGCATATTTCATTGGTGGGAGAAGAACTGCAGACATAGCACTCCAACGACAGCACTGCAGGCACAAGAAACAAGGTAAAAATAGAGACACAAGTCAGATTTTTTTTAAAAATAAGAGATGCCACAAACAAGGTGCCCATTGATTGAAAAAAAAAAAAAAACACTGGGTCATGTTCAGAGGCTTTAACCAAGAGAAACAATATCTAGACTGACATTTTGGGATATTTATCTCATCAGTATTTTTACATTTTTGACATTTTAATATCAAGTTGACCTGAGCTGCTACGATGATATGATTAGTTGTCAACTATTAAATTATAGAGAAAATAATAGTTGCAGCCCTAAAATTGATGGTTTAGTTGGTTATCGGTGGTAAAGTGCATGCTTCGCCTCATCATAGAAAGGGTCAGGGAAAATCCTCTTTATTTTTTTCACTTACTCACTTGTTTTAGTTCATGGTGTCTTCTCCTCACAATTGTCTTGGATTTAGAATGTTCATATACTTGATGCGGAGAAGGGGAGAATCTTAATGAAGTCAGGACTAACCCCTCACTGAGGTAAAGTTTGAAAATCATATAAGACTAAAGTAGAATTGACTTGACTCTAATGGGATCTGACAGTCTTTTCTGGGTTTGTGACAGGAATCCAGAGAATGGAGGCAGTGCCTTCACGGGGTTGTTCCTTATCTAACACTGGAAGCATTCAGAATCAAGATCTGTCTCCTGATCGTCTGCGTGTGCATTAAAACAAACCAACGAAGCCTTAAATTAAAACGTATGTTTGAACCTCTGCAGACTTAGTTTCAGTCTGACTATAAAGGAAGGAAATTACAGAACTGCAGAAACCTTTATGATAAACTATAAAGTCTCATCAAAAATTCCCTAAAATAGACTGACAGCTACTCCCAAAGACTGTATTGTCAAAACTTGTCAGGCTTGCTTTTATAATTGTACTATTATTAAGTATTGAAAAGGACACTGCATTCTGTTCCTCCCAGTCACAGTTTATTGTTCTGCAGTAAACACATGCACACCTAACGTTTGTCTACGCACCATAATGGCGTTAATTAGACGAGAGCAACCCGAGGAGAACAAAATAACACACTGTATACGCTGAAGGCCAAAAACTTTAAGGCTATCATTAAAACATCTCTTCTTTTTTATCCAGTGCACAAAGTCATAAATCTTCAACAAAACCTTGATGTTAGTTACACCCTTCTTGTATTACTAAGTTTCCTCTGGAGCCACTGAAACAAACGGTAAATACATTTAAGGTCTTTAAAACATGTCTAAACCTCTGGCACACGTTCAAAATCAAGATAAAGAAAGAGCAGTCCTCCACAGTGAAAAATATGCACTGATAGATAAAATTCTAGCAACACAGCCATCCGAATAATAAAACCTCTTAATCTCTTGAATTATACACTGCAACTTTTTTTACAGGCCTTTAAACAAACAAAGAGAAAGAGCTGCTGATACATGGACCAGCTGTTTGTAAGACCGAACATTTTAGATGTACTTTAACGGCAAGGTGAGAACAAAAACAGCTCATCACCCTTCTAGAAGTCCGACAGTTCAAGAATAAAGGACAACTCAACCAAAAATGATACTTAAAAAAAGTTACACATTGCATCTTTAAGTGATTTTACCCTGCCTGTGTATAAAAGCTCCTGACACTTTGACCCACAGTTCGACATTGACTTTACAAACCTGGAGAGACGAGGAGGGAGAGGAGAGCGACGAGGCTGAGCAGCATCTTCCTGACAGGTGTCTGTCTCTTGCCACCTGAACCTGGTGTGTCCGGCTCTGCGTGTGAGCGTGTGTGGTTCCTGTTGTTTGTTTTATAGAAGCAGCAGTTCCACCCACATCATCGTCCATCATCATGTCATCTCACTGAAAGCATCTCATACATGTTGTCCTGCATGTGTGTGTATGTGTGTACAGGACATTCCTAGATCTCACCAGGGTTTCACTGATACTTGTCCTATATTTATCTTCTGTCAATCACAGATACAATATGGCTATTGAGTGGAAGCAGTGTCTCTCTGCAGCCTGATGGAGAAAGAATTATATCATGACTTTCAGTGTGTTCAGCTCAACCTGTGCTGCAGGACTTCTCCAAGCGATTCCTTTCTTTAGCTGAGAGGTAACCCCCATTTCTGTCCAACAACGACCTCTATGAAAACATATAGTAGGAGAAAGGGCTGAAATAAGAAAAACAGGATTAAAGTGTCGACATTAAAGCAACTATAGTTTGTATTTTTATAATAATGTATCAAATGACAATATGAAGCTCTGCAGAAGCCTGATAATGAGCCATCCATTTGAATCAGGCAGGGTGGAGCAGGGAAACATCTCAAACATGCAGAACCAGCACTGAAAAACACTGATCTAGGGCTATCTGAGGGAAATGGTAAAAACGTCACAAAAACCTTAAATACTTAATAAACATTATATTGTTTTTCTAAAAACGTAATTCCTTATCAACCAAAATAAATGAGCCACACTGTGACTGTTGAGATTTCAAGGCTTTAGGTTGTTAACATTTTGTAAATGTCAGTGTGATTTTGAATGAAGTTTGGTTTCACTTTGTCTCTTAATAGCGTTGTTTGGGGAACCAGTGTAAATGCTGATGGTTTCATTATTCTTATACATTATATTGTGCAGTCAAAATATACTTTATAATGGCACGTCGGAGCAACAAACTTGTCTATTGCCAGTTTAATTTTAAACTATATATTCATCAGGTCAATAATAGGCAAGTGTTTGGTCACCAGCCTGTCAACTTAAAGGGTGTTCATATGTTTATGGTGTTTACAACCTGGTTACAGGTTTAAAAATGTACTAACCTTTTTAAACAAATGTATTAACATTTTACTTTGGCTGCAAATCATTTGGGCAAATAATGAGCCACAGACATAAATAACAAATCTTAGGTTCTAATGTGTTAGTCAGTGAAGATTGCATTAAAACCAAATGTTTAGCCATGCTGCATCACTCAGACTAAATTATGGACAGATTTTGTCTCCTGCCTTCCACCTGCTCCTGAAAACAATAAAGCTGCACAAATGAGGTCCTGAAAAGGCAAAAACTTAACTGACAAACATCATCAAACCACCTCTGACTAACGTCGCCTGTGATCCCAGTCACTCAATAATAACAAATTTTAAAAAAACAGCATTTATGTAATTAACCTTTCACTAGATTAATATTTAGATTTTTTTTAAATATCTCAGACTGGAACTCACGTCATCCTCATATCTGTCACATCACAGCTGTCCAGCATTAACGCAGGAATGCACCGCTACACACCCAGCACGCACACACACAGCACACACATGCACAAACACACCCTTTTTTTTCCATTCAACATGAATTTCCTGACGGCAAATCTGAACACACACACACAGACACACACATTATCAGAAACCAGTCAAGCCATAATTACCAGTCTGCTGTCTGTGTTGGTTTCTCTGTTGATTGCACGTGTTGATAGACACACACACACACACACACACACACGTACTGTCCATGTACAACAATCCATACACACAGCAGCTGATTTATTCGAATTTGAATAAACCTTTATTTCATATTGTAAAAAAAAATAACAAGCAGAGGGTGCATTGCCAAATCAATGAAACTGAAAAATTTAAATAATTAAAAACTGATTTAAATTCATTAAATTATTCTCCAGCTCAAGCAGTTCAGTCAGCAAAGAAGCAGAAATGATCTCAGAGGTCAGAGTAATACAAGCACAAGCACAGCCTGATAACATTCGGACAGATCAATACCGTGCTGAGTTTAGACCCTCCATATCGATAAATGGTTGTGTGCTGAGCGAAAGGGAACAGACCGATACTGTATACTGTATACCGTGGCTATACTGTATGTTGGAAGTCAAAATGCATTGCAGGGATTTCATAGACACATGCAATCAGGATATCTGCAGTCAGTAACCAAACTGCTGGCGATAGCGCAGTCTGTTTTTTTATGTTAACATTGCAAAGTAAAGTCATTTTAAAATATTTGTACAGTACGTAGATAATGAGATAAGTGTCTCAGACATCAGGAACATTAAGGATGACAAAACTGAAGAAGACTAGCGAACGACATTTTAGACATGAGACTGACATCAAATCTACACATCAGGTAGATCAAACTGGATGAAGGGTAAAAAGTGCTTTATGTTGCTGGTCAGATTACGTCATTGGGGGAAATGTGCAAAATAACTTTCATTGGATAAATTGGTGCAACCACTAAAATGATGTTGTCTTGTGTTTTAACATTTCTGTTTATATAAGCGTAAAGCTTCATATAGTTTCAGGGAAATGCTTTTAACCCTAACCCTAAATTATTCTTTAGGCATTTGATGCTTTTATAAGGGGCAGCCTCAGCGTCAGTAAAATGCTGGAATAAGCAAAAAGTACAGAATGTGATATTTGGTGTCACTTTATAATAACCATCATTAATAAATGGTACATTTCAGATTAATTCAACTTTAGTTAAAAGTTATTTCACTGTTAACAAACAACGAAATGCTTAAAAACCACTTGTACAGGTTTATAAACATCAGCTTTATAATAGCCATCCAAATAATGTTTGGAGATGCACAGTATTTTTCAGCCATTTACAAAATATTATAAACATCAGTTGCAGCTTTACGATAAACAAATGCTTCATTAATGGTTTATAAAGCATTCCATTGTTTGTTAACAGTGAAATAAATATTAACTAAAATTGAATTAACTATAAATTCACTATTTATTTATGATGTTATTATAAAGTGTTACCAAATTGTACAAAAACTATGTAAAATAATTTTTTTTTTCTTAAAGTTAATTATAATGAGACAATCGTGGTTCAATCGTATGACCCAGGACTGTATACGCTAACTTCCCATGTGTGCATAAAAAGCAAAATCAAGCCAAAGCACATCACGACCGGTGATATGATGCTGTTGATATTCTTCTTGAAAGGTAACCACTAGCCAAGCATGACATGTGCAGCAGACAGAGTCTGTATGAGGGACTTCAGTCACTGTGGAAGTAAAGGAGAAGCAAAAGGCTGCAGCACCAGGAGTGTACAGCAGTGAGGAGTCTGCAGCAGGACAGCTCGGCTTGGATCAGTTTGAAGATGCTGTGGCCTGCCTGAGTCTCCATTTCACATCAGTCTTTCTGTGTTGTGCACTAATTTCTGAAAAAGGAAGCAGAAGAATTCGTCTTCTCTTCATTGAGTCTTTAGTTTCTTGCTGTGGGTTCCAGACTCTCGCCTTCGGGCCTTGTGGGCGTAACGCCTGGTAGAGATACGAGATGAAAGCAGGATTGTTTCGTTGTTATTTCACCAACTTTGAGCACAAATCCAGACAGAAGTCATTCAGCTGGATGGTGAATATAAACACTGGTGGATGTTATTGTGCGTCCTTTGTATTTTTCATATATATTTGATAAGAGAAAGTAAAAGAAATAACACAGAAAGTCTGCTACCCAGCAGTTGTGTCCAAATTTGTGCATGTGTTTGGCAGTGTCTGAGTCCTGCAGTGTTTACACGCTCTGTCTAATGTGTATGTTGTGTCGTACTGTGTGTGCGGAGGGTCTCACCTTCGCTGGTAGAGGTAGAGGAAGAAGAGGAGCTCATCTCTGAAGCAGGAGAGCTGATGAGAGGAGGAGAAGGATCCAGAAGAGGAGAAGAGGGAGGCACAGGAGCACAGATCTGAGATCAGCGTGTTCACTCCCTGCAGAGGAGAGGAAGGAGAACTCATAACGAACTCATCAGCGAGAGACTAAAAAGATAAAACTGAATCAAAATGTTGATCTGACAGCAGTAAAACCACTAAGGTAAGTGACCAAGTATGTCACTGTTTGCTGTATATACACACTCACTCTGTACATCAACACTGTCCCCTGCAGGTGGCTCACAGACCTCAGCTGATCCACAGAGAGGGACAGAGAAACACAAAATGTCAGTGTCAGCAGAGACAGCAGAGGACAGCTCATACACACATTTACAATATTTGAATTATTTGCGTCAGTTGCAGGACTGACCTTGTAGTTTATAAAGAGCTGTGGGGCCATAGACAGGAAGCCAAAAGCATACACTCCTAAGAGGAGAAGAGTTAAAGTGTCAATACAGCATGCTAATGACTAATTTTAAAGTAAAGGGCTCCAGTTAAAGGGCCAGTGTGAAGGATTTAGGAGGATCTATTGGCAGAAATGGAATACAATATTCATAATAATGTTTTCATTAGTGTATAATCACCCCAAACTGAGAATCCTTGTGTTTTCTTCACATTAGAATGAGTATTTAATATCTACAGAGGGAGCCAAGTCGTCTGCCATGTTTTACAGTAGCCCAGAATGGTCAAACCAACAAACCAAACACTGTCTCTAGAGAGGACCTTTAGTGTTTTTGGCAGCCACCACAGGGGAGAACGGAAGCCTTAAAGGGCCATGCATTCATACATTTTATTTCCTCCGTTTTCCCGTGATAACGAGTTAATTTCATTTGTTTTCTCGAGATCTCGAGTTATTATCTCGAAATAACAACTGCCGTTTTCCCGAGATAACGGGATAATTTTCTTGAGATCTCGAGATAACGAAACTTTGTTTTCCCGAGATAACGATACAATTAATTTGAGATCTCGAGATAACGAAACTTTGTTTTCCCGAGGTAACGATATAATTATTTCGAGATCTCGAGATAACGAAACTTTGTTTTCCCGAGATAACGATATAATTAATTTGAGGACTTGAGAAAACAAAACGAAAGTGTAGTATATTAAATCATTGCAGGAAACATCATTCAGTGTAGCAATGTCAGAGGAGCAGGAGCATATCGATCACCGCGTCACATATCTTTTCAATCAAGGCCTGACACAGGCTGAAATAGCATTATGCCTTGCTATTACAGATAATATACACATTAGTGTGCGTAATCTAAAAAGATGGTTAGCAAGGCTTCAGCTATATCGGCGGCGCAATCTAAGTGAGCTTGATGTCGTCGTTAACTACATAGCTGACCAGCTATGAGGTCCCGGGCGTCTCCATAATCTCAGGCCTATCATATCACAGTCATTATCTCGAGATCTCGAATTAATTATATCGTTATCTCGGGAAAACAAAGTTTTGTTATCTCGAGATCTCGAGAAAATTATCCCGTTATCTCGGGAAATGGGCAGTTGTTATTTCGAGATAATAACTCGAGATCTCAAGAAAACAAATGAAATTAACTCTTTATCACGGGAAAACGGAGGAAATAAAATGTATGAATGCATGGCCCTTTAAGGCTTCCATAGGGGAGTGTGAAATGAGGGATATTTCACTGAATGCAATCTGCAACCTCTCCGCTAGAGGTCACTAAATTCTGTACATTTAACCTTTAATGTAATAAGGAAAACTGACAAAAATACAAGTTCACTGAAAAACTCAACAAATTAACCCATGGATCATGTAGATGAACTTGTTTTGTTGGATGTAAGTCGACTCACCCGTCACCAGACTGTTGATCAACCAGGAATAGTAACTGTCAAAAAACACAATTCATTGTTAATATAATAATATATATTAATATAATATAGTAATCAGAAGTGTATATTTAGTGCATGTTCTAGCTTTCTAATGTATGTTAAGTAGCTGCTGAGTCTGTAGTGTATTAGAATAGATTTTAAAATCAAAAACAACTTTTTTATTCAAGAAACATTCAGACCTGGTTTAAATCTGATGGCTTAATACTTAAGTACAGCAGGCGGAGAGGAACCAACATGGTAACCATTTAATAATTATACAAGTAGTGTGGGTAATTTGGCAACATTTCCACTATTTGTCAAAGCAGAAAATGAAATAAAGTGATCAGCTCACTTCTTTTGGCGTAAGTAGGCCAGTGAGAAAATAGCTCCACTGATACACAGAGGATAGACCAAGTAGGACAAGTATCTTGACGCCTGGAGGAGAAAAACACAAAATATTGAGGCAGAATATAAAATCAGAACTCTAACAACAACAGAAAAAAAAGATTTAAACCTACTGGTACCTGTGTATCATACTCCACGGTTTTTCTTTCTTCCTCATCCAGCTTTTTTACCTACACAGTGACAGAGGAGGTCTTAGGTTAGATGCATCATGGCTGCATCACATGTTTCTATTCAATCAAATTAAATCGTTTTACACATGTGAGAGCAGAAGGCTAAATGGCAGCATACTCACGTGGAGTTTGGAGCTTTTCAACTGGATGTTAAACACTTTAAACACCTTCCATACCTGCCGGGATGACAGATTAGTTTTGTATAGTTTGTCTGTTTTAATCTTTATTTGAGGGGACCGATTATGCTACATACCTCGACACACGCTCCCAGTCCAACAGGAAGCAGCACCAGCAGACTGGTCTCCTCTAGCAGATGGAGGAAAATCAGCAAAGTGCTCAGACTACGCCACAGAACTACAGACAGAGAGGGGAGAGGCAGAGGCTAATTTGAACCATTTATGGCAAAAGCTATAATTTAATGTCTTTCATAACTGCTGGAAAGCCCTGTGCGACTGCGCCTGTAGTATTGCAAACTAGTTTAAAAAGTCAAGCTTTATGTAATGTGATGATTTTCTCACCAGACTTCCTGGACATTCCCACCATGCTCTTCTTTTTTCTCCACGAGCTGATGTCGTTTTTAAGAGCCAAGAACTCACAGATGAGCTGAAGAAAGACAGAGAAGGAAAAACAAAAATTGAATTTTACAATGCTTCATTTCCAATATGTCTGAGTTGTCACGATCTTTTCTGATTATCTTTTATAATCTTACTTGCAGAGCTGTGATGAGCGCAGTCAGCACTAACAGGTAGAGGTTGGAGTCCACCAAAGTTTCTTTAATCTCGTCTACGTTCTCCTCTGTGAAGCCTGGATAAACACACATGTTGTTTAGGTCCCCTCACTATGTGGTATGCAAAGTTGTTTAGGGTTTTACCAGGTCTAAAAAACTGCAACACATTATGAAAAAATGTCTCTGGGACTCATCATTTGGCCTCAGAACTTTTAAAAAGACTTGAGAGTACACCAAAATGTTGCAGACTACAGACCACCTGTCTTTTAAAATCATAACTCTCCAAATCATTACATATCTGTTATCTTATTAGCTCACCAAACTGTCGCAGGGAATAAACCACGTCCTGTAGATGTACCCAGAACCTGAACCCCCTTAAAGAGATTCCCTCGTAGGACACAGTCAGAGGGAGCTGAACGGTGCTGCTGCTGATCTCCTTTGAGCGTATGGATAAATAGATAGATTGAAGGTCAGAGTCATTGCAGTCAAAACGCAATCATTAGATAAAGTGTGTGAAACGGTCCTACCATGAGGTCTCTGACTCTGAAGTTGAGCTCGTTAACCAGCAGCAGAGGGAGGTAGATCATCTGTCGGCCGTCCTGAGAGCTTCAAGGAGACACAGGAAGAAAGTCTCATTAAACACAATAAAACGTCCTTTTTTTTTACAGCCTGGTGGAGCTGCAAGGAGAGCATAAACAAATTATACTTACTGAGTGTACATTAGATTTTTCTAACCGCTGATAAACAGTCAGTTTTTTTAATGTCTACTGTTTATTGCATCAAAAGATCATCTTTTCCCTTTCCTTCTGTGTGTTGTATAGGTTCTTTTGATAAAAAGTCCAAAGTCTGCACCAACAGAAAAAAACTGCATTAAAAATGTCAGTATGAAATGTGAGTGTATGTTGGATATTCTCACAAACAGCCACTCAAGCGCTGGAGTGAACTGATAAGAAGCAGCAATAAAGCAGCAGTCAGCAGCAGCCCTCTCTCTGATCTCCTGTCTTTGACCTCCACAGCTCCCTGTGACTTACACTCTCATGTAGCGCCGCACATCACTGGGAAGCCCCGCCTTGTTGAAGGTGAAGTCCTCTGACATCATCGTGATTGACAGGTGAGGTCTCCAGTGGGACACAGGACTGGGCCTCTGATGGAGCCACAAAAAGGACTTATTTGCAGCAGGGCCACATGTCTAAATGTGCTGTATAGATGACACGTAGGCTGAAATATGATAGGACTGTGACGGATATTGAATTACATTTTACCTTCTGATTGTCTCTCTGCACCTCAGTGTGTGTGGGAGCGATGTAGGTGGTGAGCTGAGCTGCGTGGTGGACTTCTCTGCTGTCCTCCAGAGGTGAAACACCGACTTTGTGAACATACACGACCGCATACAGAGTGCCGTTAGCCCGGGTCTCCTGCGGCAGAGAGACATTCACCTGCCTAGAAGGAGAGAGAGAGGGAGAGGGGTGTAAGTGAGGAAAAGCAGCCAGTCTCATGGGCAAATCAGCTTTTTTGCTCTCATCAATAAATAGTGATGTTCGTTTTATGGCATACCTAAAAATCTCTACATCTACAATATGTCACCAACATGTCAAACCCACCTCTCATATGTGGAGTGAGGGTCAAATGGGTCTATTTTTACAGCAAGGTTGAGTTGGCTGTTGTCTGGCTCGAGGCAGGTGAAGACACTCAGCTGGATAAAACCGAAAGAGAAGAAAAGAAGAGATTCAAAGCAGTCTTTCTATTTTTAGAAAAGCCAGTTACAAAGTGAGAAGCAGCTACAGAAATGAAACAGAAAAACATGACTTTTTGTCAAAAAATATGTACATTATGTTTATTTAAATGACTGAACTGACCTCAAACTACACTTACTTACAATTATAAATGTGTGCTGTGTGTGTTACAAACATGTTTTATCTTTATATTTAAATAAATAACCACAATGCTCATTTAATCTGAATAAACTCAAATGCATGGTTTTAATTGACTGCCTGCTTTGCAAATAACACATGATTTGCTTTAGACTTTATGCTGAGCATTACTGGCTATAACATATTGAGAAGGCAGGGGCAGTGTATCAACTAAATAATCAGACCCATGTAATAGTATCCTACAGAAATGCAGATGAGGTGTCCCTGATTAGTGTATTTTCCAAGAGGACTAAGGCAAGGCAAGGCAAGGCAAGGCAAGGCAAGTTTATTTGTATAGCACAATTCAGACACAAGGCAACTCAAAGTGCTTTACAGGTGCATACAATTACAGTAAAAGCATTTAAAAAAACATTAAAACAAAACATTAAAACAAGTTAAGAAATAAAAAACATTAAAACAAAACATTAAAACAAGTTAAGAAATAGTAAAAAAATAAGGGATCAGAAACAGAGGCCTGTGCTAACCTGTAGTCTGGGTCTTGCTGTCAGGTAGGAGGCGATGCATGTCTCTCCTCTGCCTCCATCGCAGGGTTTGGTGTTGAGGAATCCGTACAGCAGCCACACGGTGTGCAGCATATAAACCACAAAGACTCCGAGCAGCAGCTTAGCGATGGAGCTCCGTTTAGCGCCGCTCTCCGCGGGTTTAGAACAACACGACGGGAACATGGCAGCCACTGTCAACAACGACAAAATAACATTAAAAAAACATGGACGTGGTCTGGTCCGAGGACGGAACTGTTTATGATCGGATACAGCGTCAACACAATAAAATCCCCACGCTTCCTCCGCGCCGCAGCATACTTCCGGTTCTCTGCATCCAGCGGAGGGATGCTGATGCTGATGCTGATGCTGAGTCCACCTGAGCGGCTGCGACTGCACCGACGTCACCAACCCTGAGGCCACATGGAAGCCAGAGCATTGAGCCCATACATGCACATCTTATCATAGTTTGATCCCGCTACAGATGCACTCGAATAATATCCACTACTGGGCTCATGGACGATGGATATTATTTGCAACCTAAGGGATTTACATACAGTCAAAGACTCCAGTATTTTCCCCCTCAGTAGATCTATATCTAAATTGGATTACTTTTAGATAACATAAATAAATAAATAAATAAATAAATAAATAAATAAATAAATAAAGGATCATATTTCTCCATCAGAATTGTATTTGTAGTGTGTGGGTGAGGTGGGCTTTGAAGCACAATTCAGACCTCTATGGTGTGAAATGAAATGTCGATGCTTCTGTAATTCCCTAGTAATCTCCCACAATGCCTCCTGAAAATGGCAGTGTAAGTTGTAGTTTTTCCTCATTTACAATTTTTGTTTACTTTATCTAATGAGTTCTTGATTTCCAAAGGAGTTTTCATGAAAAATTGATAAAACTGGCAGAAAACACATTTGAAACACTACTGAATAAATGAAATAAAACGCTTGAGACTTTCTTATGGACTTTTTAAATATGGAAGCCCCTTTTCACCAAGAAAATACAGTGCTAAAATAAAATATACTTTTAATAATACTTGTATTTAATGTCTGTCATGTATAACTTTTCATAATTCTTTCCTTTTAAATCATTACGGCTTCACCTATGCTAAAAATTTAGGCCAACCTTTAATGTGATCGAGTGATCTTCTCTACTCGGGACGATCTTTGGCAGCCGGTGCTTGTCACCGCGGTGCATCATGGTCCGACGCAGCGTTCTTGCCTGCTGTCCTCCTGTTTGGTAGCACCTTCCATCATGCTAGCCTGAGCAACAACAACCTGTTTTCGGACTAAAAGTACAGCCTGATATGTTGATTCAGGACAGTCTGTGGTTTGCGGCAGGTAACTGAACAATGTCAGTTGCGTCTTCGTTTACTGTCACGACGAAATTTAAACGGATAATTACAACGAGCACAAGCTGTCCCTGATAGCAGCCGCTAAGATAACTAGCACAACATGGAGAGCTGCACAGCACTCTTGAAAACACTGTGAAGAAAGTTAGTAAACAGCCGAGCTAAGGAGCATTATAGTAGACCTGGATAACCAATATTTTCTCATGATTTAACTTTTTTGTACGTGTTTCCTTTCCTACCGTCGCTACTTGAGGATCTGGACTGTTTCCTAGTAAACAAACTGTCAGAAAACTCGAGGATACTGAAGGACCTCTGATGAGATGACCGAAGGATTATACACTCTTTTTATGCCACTAATATATCCCCTGATTTCGTTTCCTATGGAGGCTAAAGGTTGCCTTCCTGCCATTGTATGCTGTATGATCTCCTTCCTGCAACAGTGGTGAATATCAGCCCTCCAAACCCAGTATGTCAGTGTGTGTGAAGGCTGTGTGTTGGAGTGGTGTGGAGATGAAACTACACAGGGTGCTGCTGACGGGCAGTATGAACTGCACTGGGATGTATCTGCCATTTACTGGGAACTTTTATTTAAAGCGCCTTTTCAGTTCTGTTAATCCCCTTTCCTCAAGAATGGGTGGGACTCGAACTGTCATCCTCAATAGTGCACGTCCAGCACTCTACCCACTGAAGGACATTGTTTCACATGGAAATAGAAAACTTTTATTGTACAGCAGGAACTACAGTGAGGTTTGCTGTCAGACACTGCCTGTGTCAGGATGTCAACCCAGAAGATCTCAGTCTGCTGTGTTGAGAAAGAAGAACCTGCTGCATGGAGGTCCAACATGGCCTGGTGAGAGTGACAGAGAGAACTGAACAACTTTTTATTTTTTCTAGATATATTCAGCTTTTACATGGTTCACTTTGTCTTTAATTTGTGATAATGAAACACCAATTTGATACCTTGGCAGGGTAAAATTATCAACTACTACCAATACTATTACCAATACTGGATTATCACACAGATATATTGGTAATGGCATATGATTCATGTGGATAAGTACCCAGAATGTATTTCACAGAGATGCCTATATGTTGGAGGTGATAGGCACAGATTTTTTTACTATAGTTTGGTGAACATATAGTTTATCTAACCCAAACCCAACAGAGAGTAGTGGCAAGTTTATTCCTGGATTGTAAAACTCCCTCCAATTACATCTCTTAGTCACATGTTTTCATGTCTCATATTAAAGGGGCGATATGTAAGAATTTTGGTTGAAAACATTCATAACTTAACTGAAATTATCAACAGCATGTGAAGACATTTTTTGTCGTGGAAAGCATGTTTAGCATGTGAACCAGCAAACCTCAGCCCATCCCTGTCCAAATATCCTGTGCTGGCAGTGTAAACACCAACACTTCTCACATGCTTCAAACTCCCAGTCTGGACTGCTAGCTACACGGCTAACTGAGCTAACTAGCTAATGGAAGCTGGAGTTGGCACCAGCTGCCCTAAATGTTGTGAATATGAATTCAACAGGTGGCCAATTCTTACATATTTCACCTTTTAATGTCAAAAAAACAAAAAAAACAACAACAGTAATTTAATGTTACTATACTATTCACTATATTATAGTATCACTCAATTAAATGTAAGTTTTTAGATTTCATTAGTGCAGTTGCAGTGTAGCTCAGACCTAACAACAACAGTTGTCATTGAATTAATCCTGTTAAACCAGTGAGTAAGAAATCTTCATGCTTGTTTGTACCTATTAGAACAATATGTTACATATGTCTTTATGTTATGTACAGATAATGTAAGTGTATCCAAGTTATGGTAACAATAATTACAGAGTACTGTATATTGATATTTTAGAAAACAAAAAGAAACAAAAATTAACATATCCTTTTTGTTCTTTAGTTGCAATGGTTCTGCTTGAAATAGTGTCCTTTGCATGTGGTTTGACTTTTCTTTGCCTATTCTTTGAACAGTGTCCTTCATCCGCCGCAGAGTGACAGATGCCTCCGTTTCCAGTGTGCCTCCAGCTTTTGTAGTGGTAAGAGATGCACCAAGGTCTGAACAGTAACCACTATTAAATCTCATTCAGTTAGTGTATTTAATGGCAAGATGCTTTTAAAGAAACTGATACAGACTGATTTTACATTTTATATCACCTGGATTTAATCCGTATTTCCCACAACAAGTCTTGAAAACATCTACCAATCTACTGTTGTAAATTGTATGTATTAAAATACATTGAACATGTTGTTTGTTTGTATTAATTACTTTCTTGTTTATTTATTCCACAGATGAAGTTTGACCAGGAGGGAAATGTGACAACATTTGGTAAGTGTTGGGGTAAAATATCATATTCCTTAATTTGCTTGCCTGCCGCTTCAAGTAGGCAATGCTGAAAGCAGTAAATAAGGTATGTGAAATAGCTTGTCCTTTGCTCTTCTTACTTGTGTGCGTTTTACCCTCACAGAGAAGAAGAAAACAGAGCTCTGTCAGGAGCTCAGTCTTCAGGCCCGAGACCTTCGCTTTCAGCACAGTACCAGCCTAACTGCTAGAAACAACTGCATTATCATACGGATGGTGGTACGTTCTCGTTCTCGTTCTCTCTTATATTATATATATTATATATTATATTATATTCTAATAATACTGAAAAACTGTTCATTTAAAACCTCCTGGTAATCCAATGCTCATTACAACTCCAACTCCAACTTTAAAACAGAGGTATTCAGCCTGTTTGTAAAAAAGACATGCCATTAAGAAGATGACATGAAATAAATTATTATTTAATTCACCTATTTCTTACAATAATTAAAACAAATAAGGCTGTATAGGGATTTAGAACAGAAAAAAACATATTAAAACTGAATTATGAGTGAACTAAAGCTCAACACATGAAGCTGACTTTTAGTGACCATTAGTTGAAGGCACATTCTTTAGCTTGTGCCACAGTCGACTGTCCACCAGAGGGCGTGCTGGTGATGGTGTAATGGAAGAAGCAATAGTCTTCACTGCTCATCATTTTACAGATTCTAGAAGCTTGTCCTGGTTGAGTCAAATCTTGTTTGGTCTCCACCATTGTTATGGTGAGGTGGCCACACTCTTCGTCACACCTGATGATGAGTGAGAGAAGACGGTCATTTCAAGTAAAATATAACATGCGCTTAGATATTATATATACATTTTTGCTCTGTAATTGATAGAAAAAGTACTGTAGACATTTGATGACATCTATGTTCTATGTTCGCTTTCTGTGAGTAAAATGTGTCAGAAATCCTCACCTGTCCTTCTTTGCTCCTGTCCCAAATGCCCGACACTCCACACACGCCACGTGTTGTTGACATATTCCCACACAAGTGGGGCAGTCCTCACAGGTTGGGCCTGCGTACGGTGGCTCACATTTACACGCCCCGCACTGACACATCCCTTTATTGTTACACAGCCTCTGGTTGCTGTCCATGCAGGAAGCAGTTTCCATGGAGCAGCTGCAGTCTTCATCAGTCCAGTCCTTATCACAAATGCATTGTCCACACTCGCACCTCCCGCGGCCTCCACATATTCTGGTAGATAAAACATTGTAGTCTTTTAAATACAAGTTCTGTAGTTAAATTGAATATAAAGCAGAAAGGAGCAGAAAGTGATCTCAAAATATCACATCTTATACCTGTTGTTGTAGTACAGACAGTCAAAGTTGCTGCACTCGCAGAATTGTCCGCTGTATCTCTCTTTCGGGTTTTCTCGGTTCTGGCACTGACATTGGTTCATTATGCACTCCCCCCTACCACTGCACACAGGAGCATACTGGCCTGAACGACAGCCGTAATCATTTGGTGCAGAAACTGAACCATCGTGCAACTGGCACTGTGGTCCAAAGTAAGGCCCAGAGCACTCACACTGGCCACACACCAGAGCCCCTTGGCCACTGCAGCTGGGGCTGTTTTCCTCACGGTTTCTCGTGCAGTTACACTGACCTGAGGAAACAAATTGTATTTTATTTGCCAATAAAATAATAAATAAAAAAATTCCAAACAATGCTCCTCAAACCTTCATAATATCAGCATATCCCACGTCTTAATCAGAAAATGCTACTTTCAAAATAAGGCTTAATTCAGAATGTCAAAATGGAGTATGCTGTTTACATGACCTATATCAAATTTGGAATATTTTAATATTCAGACAAATAGTGGGGTATTAGTGTCAACATTGTAATTTTCTCAGCATGGTTCTGAAGCTGTACTCACACTCCAAAGTTATCTGTAACTTCACACTCATTGAAAAGCCTCTGGGTGTGATCTGGACAGACCAGGGCCCAGTCCTGTTCTGCATCTGGCTGGAGTCGTCACTCTCACTGGGACACTGGGCAGCCTCAACATCCACCTAGAGAGAAGAGCTTTTATTTTTATGATCAGTTGTATTTCCTAATATCCTGATCAGTATGTCCATCTTAATTCTGCTGACCTGCACAACCAGGGGGTTTCCATTCACAATGTTACCGAATGTGATGTTGACTCCCGCTGGCACAGGGCTGGTGTCCATAGTCAGCTCTGTGATAGGCTGGTCTGTAGGCATGGTGATAGTGAGAGGGAAGGACTGGCTCACACCTGGCCTCAAACGGAGGGAGAGCTCCTGGGGCTGGAGGAACAGAGTCTCAGCCTTCGCTTGCTCTGTGCTGCAGGAGTTTATAAGCAAGAAGAAGAAGATCAATGCCTTAGAGGTCATTGTGGTTTTGAGCAAATTATGACACACTAATGTAGCACCAGTATCATATTAGTTTGTGGTAATTTGATGTCTGTGCAGCACTCCCCCATAGTGTTTTAAGTTGATAAGACAGGTAAATCTCATAGTTGATCTTCAAACCAGGATACTAACCTGCTGTCATTCTTGACAACCTGCACGTCACCCCGAGGGTTGTACATATCACCTTCATGGCAGCCTGCTCTCTGCAGCCCCTTCAAGGTATGACAGCGGATGTTAAATTGAGGGGCAGTGCACCAGGCACACTCTGGGCCAGACTGGATGCACTCGTCGCAGGTGGACGCGGATCTTAGACATGGTTTTTTGGCCCAAATGGGACACAACAGAACCAGCAGCAGGGTGAGACAGAGAAGCTTCACAGCCATCCTGTAGTTAGAATAGAATAAAGCTTTGTAATTTAGCCATTTTAATTAAACAAAGGATGCAGAAACAGTTGTTTATGTTAGATGGGCAAACCTTTAGTAGGTCAACTTTCTTAAAATAATTGTTTTTGTTCAATTCTTTTACTCTATTAGCTGAATTGTGCAGACGAAGTCCATGAGTCAGATTCAAAAGGCAATCTGAGATTTTGAGATGCTTTTACTTTGTTAATTTTGGATTTCATTAACAATTGATGTAAACACTTAAATTAAACTTTATACCTACCCAAGGGTAGAAGTCATAGAGACTATATCTGTGTTAAAAATTGGAAAGGAAAGCAACCTACCATGACCACTAGAGAGACAAAAAAAATATACAAACCTCAGCAGGATGGTAATTAACAAGTGACAGATGCAACAAGTAGCCTAACATACCTGTTACTGTGCTTATTGCTTTAGTTTTTGTAACAGCATGCTTCATGTTTCATGGTTCTGCAATTGATATGTTGCTGCAACAACTAATTTGATCGCTGATTATTTTCTAAATTAATCTATGAGTTGTTTGGTCGATGAAATGTCAGAAAGTTGTGAAAAATGTGGATCAGTGTTTCCCAAAGCCCAAGATGGCATCCTCAAATGTCTTGTTCTGTCTACTGTCATAGAGGAGTCAAGAAACCTGAAAATATTCACAATTACGAGGCTGGCTCAGAGAATTGCAACGATCTTCTTTCTTTCTCTCAAACTGATTAATAGTTCAACAACTAATAGATTATTCCATAACTGTTGCAGCTCGAAGATATTGCACTAAATAAATCAAAATAAAGAACATAACAGCGCTGATACTTTACCTGTTGTTGTTTTGAAAGATTTTTCTTCTGCAGCCGAGTCTATCTGTCTTAGCACACTGTGACACACTGACAGGCTTCAGTCATATATTGGCTGGGTGTGAATGCTGCCTGAGACCCAAGATGCATGAATCTGATCACTGATCCCGATTGGTGCGTCTGCTTTGGGTATCTAACTGTGACTTAAAAAAACAACCACACAAGCGTACTTCAGAGAGCATGATTTCACAACAAGAGTTTTCATTGGTCCGGCCTCTCACCGCAAATATTTACAAATCAGAGTCAACTATTGGGAGTGCAGTCATATGAAATGTAGTTCTGCATGCACAAAAGTTTGAATTAAAATGTTCAGTATTTGCGTCCCATATGGGGCGATCAGAGTTTGTTTCAGTGTTTTCTAAAGCACCTAACCGCCCCCCTTGTCCCTCTGATTTTCCACAGTCTTTGAAAGCCATCGTGACCCCGCAGTCCTTGTTGGTGTTGGATTTCCGTGGTCTTGGATTGGAGCGTTGGTTGGTACTGGACCTGGCCCCTCAGCTAGCATCACACACACACTCTCTGCCCTTTGAGTTCAGAGCACTGGAGGCCATACTGCAGCACAAGGTGATTGATTACAGAAGCTCTGTGTGTCTGTGTATTTAGGCATCTAACACAGATAAAACCGATAAAACTGTCTGTAAATTGAACATGCAGTACGTAAGACTCTGTTCTGAGATAAGGTGAAGTATGCTAGTGCATATATGTATCTCCATGTATCTGTGTCAACAGGTAAACACTCTACAAGCTCGGCTGAATGATGTAGAACCGGTTATATTGGACACATTGGAATCCCTTGTGGATCCTAAAATCCTTTCTGCAGATAGAAGTAAACTACATATACTACTGCAGAACAGCAAGAGGTAAAGCACACAACCATATACACTGATACAGCTTGTAAATGCTCTTATAAGTGAAGGGAGGAGCATTGCAATGGTTTTCTGTAATATGGATATAAGGAACTGGGTCAGGGTCTCTGGAACAGGACTAGTTTTAATCAGTCAATCACTTTATAATAGTCCCTCACTTTTGATGATGAGGATCAACATGGCTGCATACATTTTCACATGCTATATATTGTTGAGTCTGTCTCTCAGTTTTCTTTTTGTCTCTTCCTCTTGTGCCTGACAGCTTATCAGAGTTGGAGACAGACGTCAAAGTTTTTAAGGATTCCTTGCTGAAGATTTTGGATGAGGATGAGATCATTGAAGAACTCTGTCTGACCAAATGGACCGACCCAAGAGTTTTGTATGACAGATATTCACTTACATGAGTGCTAAAAACAGTTCTCTTAAAGCTTCCCAGTCAGTGGCTGCAATTAAAGATAAGAAAGGTTAGGATCGTATTGATCCCTGAGGTGTCGATCTGTTTCCCCCTTTAAACAGTGTTTTTTTCTCCCCTTCAGATACTGTTTATCTTCACCATTGTCCTCATTGGATTGGGTTAGGGTTTAGGTTAGGTCAGTTGGGGTCTGAAGGCTAAACGAAGCGGTCTTGTGACCGGAGGGTTGCTGGTTCAATCCCCTGCACCAACAGGATAAATCTGGGTGGGGAAAGTGTAAGGCAACGTTTGCCTGTCCCTCATTACCACCACTGAAGTGCCCATGAACAAGGCCTTTAACATCAACTGCTAATTAAATTTGGGGATATTTTAAGATTAATTGTTTGACTGACCAGGGTTGATACTTTGTCACAACAAAAATCTCTCCTGTATTTTTACAGTAGGTATTAAAATTGTCCTCATTTGTAATTTTTGTTCTGCAGAAAAATGCAGTTGTATTTCCCATATTTATATCGAAAGAGAAAAGTTTTACATTACAATGATGTAGTGCATCCCAAAATATAAATGGTCATACTGGTGCTGAAAGTTTTGGTAACTACCAGGCCTTTTCCAGAACAGTATATGAACATGTGTCTGTCTGTCTGTGATTCCAGTGAGGAGAGCAGTTTGGGTATCGACCACGCTGAGGAGATGGAACTGTTATTGGAGAATTACTATATGCAGGTAGGGCTAGTCAAGATGTTGATTTACTGTAAAATGATTCACTTTTCCTTTTAAATACAAAATAATTAAAATGCTTGAAATAAACACCTGATAAAAAATGAATGTCGACATTGACATTTTCCACTGAATCTGTTGAAGCAGAATTATGGCTGAAGGACATTTTCAAACTCATCTGTACATCAAGACCTGAAAACGTTCATGTAACACCTTGTTTATCTTTGTGTGAATAATACAACCTTATATCTTGTTATTGTGGTGTTGGTGTCCCTCTTAATTTGTTTGTTCAATATGAAAAGCAGTGAAACTCAATGCCAAATGTCATTTCATATAATGCAGAGTGAGTGCACTGTTCAATGTGTTGGGTGTACATACAATGACTGTGAACTGGTCCATACAGGCTGAGGAGCTGGGCAACAAAGCCAGAGAGCTGAGAGGGCTGATAGACGACTCCGAGAGCGTCATCTTCATCAATCTGGACAGGTACACACACACTGATTATAAGATTTACAAGTGGAGCTGTCATTTTAAAGTTGAGCATGCAGTCACATATAATAAACCCCATTGTATTCTTTGGTGAATATTTTTACTGTTCAAAATGACTTTTCTCCTCCACACTCCATTTATAAAATAGACTGCTTTGTTTTTGTATTTCTGTGAATGCATCATAAAAAGAATTGAACCTAGTTCTAGTTTTTAATCCCTATCACAATAACAAATACACCACCGTGTACCTTTTTTTTTTTTTAAAAGGTGATTACAGCAGGAAGATAAATTGTGAACCTATTCCTTAAGTTGACATATAAAATACATTTAAAGCCCTTTTGAATCCTATCGACTTGTTGGCTCTACATGTGCTGTCTGTTTTCCTTTGTTCCAGCCACCGTAATGTGATGATGCGCCTCAATCTGCAGCTGACGATGGGTTCCTTCTCTCTAACCTTATTTGGTCTGATTGGGGTGGCCTTTGGAATGAATTTGACGTCGTCCTTTGAGGAAGTGAGACAGCTTTCTATTTAAGAATTGTATCATATCTGAGTGTGAGAGTCAAATATGAGGATTTTTTGCTTGTCTTGACTTTGTATTGTTGTAAGCATTTGTGTTTTGGACTGTTGTCTGATAAAATGGACAATTTAAAGACAAATCTTTGGATTGGGATAGGTTTTTATCGGCACATGTCATTTTAGACATTCTTCAGGAAAAAAACAATTTATTAAATTAAAACATTTAAAGACACTTAATCAATATATTATCAAATGTTTTAATTAATTAACCTTTTGTATGTTTATACCCACATCCTGTGTATTTATGTGTTTGCCTGTTTATGTTTGTCACCAGGACCCGCGTGTTTTCTGGCTGGTAACAGGCTTCATGTTCTTGGGCAGTGGGATGATATGGAGGCGACTGCTGTCATTTCTGGGACGACATCTTGAGCCGTCGATACCCACACTAGTAATACAAACACACACACACACGTACATTAGCCTCTCACCATTTCGTTTTTCATTAGATGCTTAATATAACAGTGTATTCCTTTTACTATGGCACCTCGTCTAGTGAATATAAATGTTTCGCCTCTAAATATGGATGTATAAATGCCATCCTCACCCCATATTGCCTATTTAGATGACAAAACAAATGTTATTTTGTAATACCAGATCACGTCCTAACTGTCATTCCTCCTGTTTGTGATACAGATCCCTCCAGTCTGGAAGAGAAATCTGAAAACATCAGACATCAAAGCGGGAGTTCGATGATGTTCTACCTCTGCTCTGTAAAATGAGACTATGCAGCTTTAAACCCTGGACCTCCTGAGATCTCTACAAAGGCTGGAGATTTGTATTTTTTAACACACCTCATTGTTTCACCCTCCTGTGCCTACAGCAGAGTTTAAGACTGGATCCAAATGTCTGGAGACTGGAGATGTGTGTCTCCATCATTGTACTTCTCATACGGTGTAGGGGTTATTCCAGATACTTAGCTGGATCGTATCTTCATGTATGTGGATAAAACGTGGGCACAGAATATTGCTCTGTTACGTTTTGCTCGAATTTCGAGCTGTGGGTGGATGCATGGGAGAGTGGCAACATTGGAACTGAAATGGATAACGAATGAGTTAACCGCCCACATGCAGTTGTACGTCGTGAAAATAGTGTTAAAAGTACTAAAACCTATTAATTTAATTTAAATAAATGTGTATCAAATTAACGTCTACAGTCTGTTGTTAAGGTATAAAAAGTGTTATTTCTTCTATGATTAATATGAAAAGCCGTATTTCCAGCCAAAGTACCTGAAACTTTTAGTCCCAGGAACTACTTTTCATGGAACTAAAATGTTCCCTCAGTCCGATGTCAGCGTTTCCACCGCAGTTATTAGGGAAATTAGCCCTCTGACATGAAAAAGGAACAGCTGTTCTTGCACGTAATTTTTGCATGAACACTGAGGCCTGGACTTTGTCAGTCCATCTGTTGTATGCTCTGTCCGTTCCCTATGTTGGAAACAGACACAGCATAGCACAGTTCCTCCTACAACATTTACTACTCCGAAAAAAAGGATTTATAATCAGAAGATAATCTGGTATTTGATGTAATTGTCAACATAACTGATAACAAGCCAAAAGCAAATTTTCAGTCTCTTCTGACGGAGCAGTGGCTGAGCTGCATCAGCCATTTTTCCTCATTCTCAAAAAAAAAATATCACCAGTTTGTTTGGTTTTGTCCTTGATGATGTGTGTCACATTGTTGCCATGACTGTCTCAAATTGACATTTGTCCGAGAATTAAAGGGTCCTAACACATGAGAAACTTTAGGAAGTATGACTTCAAGCTGACCTTGTCCCATTTCTGTTTGCATTGGTTCAACTTGTCAAAGCCAAACTATTTGAAAGCACTGCCTTAAAGAAACTGTGTATTTCCGCAAGTCCGTCATATTTTGATTGTTGTAACTCTGTGTTATATGTAATACGATAAAAAATATTCAGCGTTCTTTGAATTTTTCATGTTTTTTTTTTTACTACATTGAATCACAGTAGATCTAATCCAAACACACTTTTCAAACCTATTTCAAGGCAGCAGTTACAGTTTTAAAAGGTGTAGAGAGTTACAGTGTCAGTTACAATTCCATCCACTGAAGAAGTTGTAAAATAAAAACTAAATAAACATCATCACTATAGTGTGATTAAAATAAATAGAGCCTAGACAGCAATGGATTTTCAGATTCCAGATCATCTGTGTAGAAAACAGTTTAATAGTATTTGTCTCTTGCGTGATGTGGAATTTTGAATAAGTCTTGCTGGGTCAAATTTAGCTTTGAACATCACATGCAATTACTAAAAATGGCCTAACTGGTTTGATGGAAACTAATAGTAAATGTCGAACAAAACAGCAGAGAAAAGTGACATTTTCTCTGTGGATATGGAATATTTTACCCCCCAATAGTTCTTAACAGAAAAGAAACTTTCTTTATTGTAAATTATTTTGGTACAAAGAAATGTCATAACCATTCTTGTGCACAAGAGGGAGTCATATCTACAGTTTAAAGTTCACATAGCGGATGTTCTCTTCACACTTAAGTGCCAGCACACCCTTGTCAGTCCCACAATATGAACAGTTTGGGATATTGTGTAAATGTATTGAATTGTATATATTTGAAAATTATTTCTTAATAAAACACTGCCACATCTAGGTAGAAAAAACATGATTTTGTTCTACTACAGAGCTATAACACATTGCTCTTTGCCAGTGCTCTAAATGTGATCATTTACCATTTTCTTCAGTGTTTCAAGAACCTAAATTATCTTTTTCAGATAAGAGGCCTCACTTCTTGCATTGCAGTATAGCCTGGTTAGTTTTTCTTTCCCCACCACAGAGGTTTCCATAATGGGGTATGTCTAGACACAAAAATGAGAATCGGCACTGTCATTTATATATATATATATATATATGGGCATGATTTGATGGGCATGCCCTAACATCCCAAAGTGTTTCAGCTACTTACCAACCTACAGTTATTACCAGGTAAAAAGCTGTTTTTAGTGGGTAGTATATAAGCCCATAGGAGACTTTATTAAAATGATAATGTAAACTCGAAAATCCCAAAATGTAATTTCACAATAGCATTATAATTTTCCACTTACATTAGACTTAGACTTAGAATGTGTTTTTGAGTAAAAATTAAAACACCCATCATCTGCATTTGCATTTTCACATACTTGTATGGGTGTTCATAAGGCAGTTCACCTACCCATTATTTGAGAAGTTTACCAAAAAATAAACTGTTTCAAGAGGTGCTAAGTTAGTTTAAGCTAGTTGACTTTCCAAAGTGGATGTAAGCAGTGTGAATAAATGACTTTCTGAAAAAACGTTTCCATCCATTAAATAGGCCTAGTTTCCCCCCTCACAGTCCTTAAAAGTCCATATTTGTTTCCTTTCTCACACACGTCTCCCCGTGTGTCCATGGAAACGGTGGAAACGCCCCCGGCCATGTGAGCCTACCTTCTTGAATGAACGTCACGCCGTGCTGACGTCACCGCGGAGCCACGCTGTACTGCCAGTCCAAACAACTTTTCCAGAGGAACTCCACATCACAACGCGACCAGGAGCCGACCGTCGAAGTGCTGAGATTTAACAAAAGTAGCCTGAAAACAACAGCTAAAACGCGTCGAGGAATACACGGAACGACATAATTGTGTCTTTGAGTGTGTAGTATTTAGTTTGTATTCTCTCTTCACATATATTTTTTTATTTACAACTACCGTTTCTCTCTGGAAGTTAAGATGAGGAATCTACGGTTGTTGTTCCTCGTCGGCCTGGCGACTGGGTTTATCAGTGAAAAAGTAAGTGGCTTTAATTGCTGTTTAATTATCCAACAAATGTCGCTGTGTAAAGCCTGAAATTTTGTTTGACTCGATAGTATTGACTTTCTTGCCCTTCTGGTATTCCTAGAAAAGGCACCAATTCGCCGTCAAGACACGTTTAGAAAATGTAAACCCTCCATAACGTTTGGTTTTGTTCAGCTGCCACTTCTTTCTGTTTGTGCTCCCCATAAGTCAATGGAGAAATGTTTTAAATGCCTTAAACGTGATGTTATAAGGTATTAAATTCGTTCATTTCGTTAGCTTACCTTCCCTAATTGGTCCACCTGGTCGTCTTATGCAAAGTGTGGAATAAAAATGAACAACATGAAAATAGGCACAGCAGTTTTTTTGTGTGTGTTTTTTTTTTTTTTTTTTTAGCATAATGAAATGTTATCTTCCAGGAACCAACAGTATTTACATAAGAGATACGTTGTTGTGCGGACTAATGCTGATTTACTGATATTCACCCACAGACTGTGTATTCAACCAAGTTCAGGCGTCCAGTTGGTGTCAAGTTCACACAGGGCCAAAGTCTGTTCAGCTTCTGGCTCACAACTTTGACATTTAAACCCAAACCTCCAAACCCTGCCTGGATTTCTCTCCCACACGGGGCTTGGGTCAAGTTTTAGAATGCCATTATTCACTAAATGAAATTCTGTAACAGAAAAGTATGAATATTTAACTGGGTTTTAAAAAACACACACACACACCAAGAATGATAAAATCCTTCAGCCTGACCCGACAAGTCACAAACTAGACTAATTTCTCTCTGTATTTCCCCTTCCCTTCCTGGGTGTGTGTATGTGTGGAGTGTGCATGTGTGTGTGTGTGTGTGTGTGTTTGTTGTAAAGCTGGAAAACACCTGGAAATGACAGGCCAAAGCAGCGCTCTGTACATTGTCACAAGCGCAAAAATATCCCAGTTGGATGATTTATTGACTGTAAAAATCCCAAATGCTAGGCCAGGGAACGTCGCCACCTCTCCAGAAATGCATGATATTTATGATTTATGGGCTGTATATTGTGAAAGGCAGAGAGCTGAAATCAGAGCCCTTACTGTTGGATATGTGTAGCTGGAACTGACAAGGCAGCAAACTTTGGCTAAATGTTGAAAGAGCTGTGGAGACGAAGAGGAAATGAATACAGTTTAATGTGATTTATTTCTCTCTAAAGGCCACATGAGTTTTAATCTGAGAACATCATGTCTTATAAACAAAAAATAACTTTATAGCTGCTAAAATTGTACTTTTGTCATCTTTCCTGTGTGTCATACTCTGTTCCACACATCCACTGATTCCCCTTTACTTTATACCACTAATACACAGACTCCAGTCCTAAATTGCTGGGCGTGATGGGTTACGGCATATATTCAAACTGTCTCTTTCTCTGAGTGTGGCTGTTGAATTACTGGTTAGTCAGTCAGTGATGTTGCATCTATCTCAAAGATGAATGTTGAAAGTAGCTCTCAGCCTGTGACACTTTGTGAGCCGGTAGTGGTGTCATTTTCTGGATGGATGACTCACAGTGAGTCCTGCTGGACTAGTCCAGACAGGCATGTAACTGCGTGGGATGCACGCAGTTTTCAAGAGTAGGCAGGAGGAGAGTGTGACCCCCTGCGCTCATTATCATTTTAATGATTACTGTCATAGTGCTCCTGATTTAATCACATGACCCACAGGATCAAATCACAATAAAAGATAAATGATAATCCATGATTGGGGTTGACATATCCAGCTGTGAAGGATTGGTATACAGTGTGGTCTACCTCAAGTTTCATGTGCTCCCAGTTTATCAGTAGCTTGGTATTAGTCACAGCATATTAGTCACAACATAGTTTTCAACACGTAGGCAAGACTGGACACATCCTGTCTGACAGCATCTACTGCTGGACTATTTCTGTGATATGTTTATGTGACTTGTTTGTATGTCTTACTCTCAATCTCAACATGTCCTTGAGGGATTTTCACACCACTGTCACCAGACCTGAATGAGTCGTAAAACCAGAGCTAACTAGGTTTTTTACAGTGGGAAATACCAGTGAGGTTTTCACCACATATTGGTGATGAGGGGACTGTCTTTGCTCCACCAGAGTTTTTAATATTATACGCCTCTTAACTGATGAAAATCGTATCTTTTGCCAAATAGTGTAGACTAGGATCTTTAATCTGGGGTCAGCAGATTCACATTACTGTGATACATATCTCAATATCCTCTGTGTGTGAGACAAAAGTAGATATTGTGTCACTCTCTGGCTGTTAGTATTACTCTTAGAAATTTGGAAACATTGTTTAAACCAATGTCTTTCTCTGTTCAGACCTACAGAGTTGTAACAAAAATGTAAAATATATTATTTACCCTGAATAGTCTCCTGTTTCTTTTATCGTCAAATAATCTTGCTTTTGTGAAGCCTTTGGAGACTATAACTGCTTTTAAACAACTGAACAGATACATTTGACATTGAGGAGTCAGACATTTTATGAGTCCTAGCCTTGGTCAAACATACGCCCCCTCAAACACAGCGTTGTGTGGCTGCTATCTAGATGGCGATGACAGCTCTGCTGTGTACTTATGGCTGTTGCACAACCTCACTCTTGGCCCAACTGCTCCCTCATTATCATTGACCTCCAGCTCATTGGGGAAATATTTGACTGTAATAACTTTCAATCCAGCGACACAAAAAAATATGGATGTGTTGATTATTAGATTTAATAATTTTCTCATACAGCTTCTTTATTGCATGTCTCTAGTGTTTTATCATTGCGACCAGGCTGTTTCCAGAAAACTGTCTTCACTTGGACAAAGCACAAGGATACCAGATGGTTATATACGGTCTGTGTATATGTGTGTGTGAGCTATGTACATATGTATGTTTTCCAGATGTGCGTAAACTCCAAGTGACTCAGTCAAGTCTTTCAGTAATGCATAACTTCTTCCCAGCAAGGGGTATGGACAAAGAAAGTGATAGCTGATTTTTATTTTGCCCTTGTGTTTCATTTTGGATGTTATGGTGCTTGAACATGTGTTTGGGGACAGTTGAATTGACACATAGTCGATAAATCAGATGGTAAATCAACAGAAAATTATTCTTTCTGCAGTTGTTTGATGTTCTCAGATTCTGAAATTTAAGGACTTTTCTCTGTTTAATTTTTACTGTAAACTGAATGTGTTTGAGTTCATAGGGATATAACAAGAAATCTGAAGCTCACCTTGAGCTTGTGATTTCCGATTTATATTTTTCACCATTTTATTTTATTACCTAAATGATTAATAAAAAAGAATCGGTAGATCAATAATGAGTATGACTGTTTGCTGCAGCCCTTACTCATATCACAGTGGGGCTATATAATAATTCAATTCAATTCAACATGATAATTTATGGACTTTCATCCAAGTATTTGAAAATTATTCATCTATAATTGGGCATACATCTGCCATATTGTCATATTTCTTTATTGGAATATATCCTTATTAGTCATGAGCATGAGTTGCTCTATGAGCTATCAAAGACGGCAGACAACCAAAACCAATGATGTCCAACCTGGAACTGTTACTATTGGTCTTACTATTGATAAAGACAGCTCTCAGCTTAAACTCTATTTGCTCATCCACACAAATAGGTTTAGACAGTGTATTAGCAAAACATATGGGGAATGCATTATGAGCATCACATGTGTATGCCTGGAGCAGCAGTTCCAGTTTTGTGCGAGGATGTCCATTTGCTTAGTTTTGACAAGCGCAGCATCTGCTTTTGTAATCCCTGGTTGAAGACAGCAAGAATGTGAGAGCCATGTCTGCTATTTTAGTCAGCCCTGGCATTCTAAGACTCTGGTGTCTTTTGAAAATGGATGTTAATGGTTTTCTCTTTGGCCTTTACCACCACAATGTGAACACAACATCTGGTTTGTCTCATGATGGGTTTTCTCATGTTACATCTCAGTTGGCTCAAATAAAAATCAGGTATCTCAGAAGTCACAAAGGAAATTGAGCTGGAGAGTCTGTCCTGAGCCTTTATCTGTAGTAGTTAATTGAGAAAGTAAGTAAGTAGGCTATTCATGTTGCTAAAGGTGGGCGATCTGAAGATCTGAGATTGTGATTGATTTTGAAGGTGCCCACAATGTCCTTTTCAGAGACCTTTCATAGAGATTGTGGAAATTTTTATCTTCTTACTTCTGTTTCCTTCACATAACCTCATCGATAAGGAATCAGCGCTTTGTGAATGAACCATAAAGTTATGTGGCCACCTAGATGGCTACACTGATAGGACGAATTACATCATGCTGCTCGTCTTTGGGTGTGTTGTGAATATTGCAACATGCCAGACCTTCTGGTGGAATAAATAACCAGACTCGCATCCGATTCTGCTCTGATCAGAAAAAGAAGAGACAGAACCAGAGTCTCTCTTGAGTGCTGAATTCAGTGAGAGGTTGACCTGAATTTGAACACACTCACACACACACCCTTATTGTGCCAATGTGCGCTAGCTTTTGCCTAATGAAGGCTACAGTAAAGTAATCCAGCTGTTTGGGGTGAATAAACGATGGGTCCAGGTATAGGAATAAACACAAATAATCCTGCGGTCAAACTCACTTCGCTGGTGATGAACACACCATTAAACAATCGCCATCACTGATAAAAATCTGACATGACTGAGGCAAATGTTCAGAGATGAGGTAACATTTAAAAGTTATATTCCCATTTGCTGACTTCCCTATCCCGTAGTAACGATGGGCAAGTTTAAACTGTTGGAAACACCACCAACCAAATGTCGTTTGTTCATCTACTTAGAATGAAGCAATTGTGATTATAATGTGAAGTGGGTTCATCTGCATTAGTATGCAGTATCAGTATTTAGTATTTACCATCAGCATAACTTGGGTTTTGTTTGTTGCCTTTTGATGACACTTTTGCCTAAATGACCAAATGTATGCTACTCAAAGCTAGTATTGGAACGAGAAGACTGGTTTGTCAAAAACAGATTGTCCCCTTTTCTTCCCTCATGTTTGAATATTCATTGCACTAAAAATTTGAGCAGTACACCTCCCCACTCGTCTTCTCCTGTGTCACCAGCACCTGTTTTACGAGAAACATACAGTACTGTCCCTGTCTCTCTCCTTCCCTTCCTTTCTCCCTCCTTTCTCTCTCCTTTCTCTCTCTCTCTCAGCACCTGTGTTAGTGGAAGCATAGTACACATACCAGACATACTTCAGGTCTCAATGGGCCATATTCATCCGTGTGTGTGTGTGTGTGTGTGTGTGTGTGCGTGTGCGTGTGCGTGTGTGTGTGTGTGTGTGTGTGTGTGTGTGTGTGTGTGTGTGTGTGTGTGTGTGTCGCTGTCTTACTACCAACATCTGCTGAGCCTTTCCTCTCTTTTTGTGTTTTAGACTCATTATCAGGTTGCTTTCTTCAATTCATGTGTTTAAAGTCTGCTTGAGCAGTTTCTTTCACACTTTTATAGCTTGTTTTATTCTGCTTCAGACAGAGACAGTCATATTTAAACAAGCTAATGAATACTGTCTCCTATTTAAGTACCTCATCTCTTTGGCCTGGTTTCTTTTCTCAGACTAAGCTTCAGATGATGAGACAAGCAGGGTTTTGGTTTTCATCACACTCCCTTGTGTGGGGTTTGAGTAAGTGGGAGGTTTCCTGAGCTAAATCTTACATATGAAACAGGTTTTGTCTTTTTCCATGTGTGTGTCCACTTGTCTTTGAAGCTGCTCTATCTGTCCCTCCTCCTCATAAACACACTTCTGCTTTCTGGCTCTGTTTAACATCACAAATGACTGCCACAGCAAATGAAATGAACACGAAACCAGCGTCCGTCTACTGAACATGCTACAGTATGGATACAATACCCACTGTGGTTTAACTTGCATACGCCAGTGAACACTCTGGCATATTTGGCCAGTGTAGGTCATTGGTTGTCAGAGGTATTGTCTTACTCCTAAACTGTAGAGAAGTTCACATGTTTTTGATTAGTGGAAGGAATTCTTCAAATGTGAATAAAGGAGATCTATGTGTCTCCTTTTCTGTCTTTGTTAGTGTTTCTCTCCTGCTCCAATAGTTATATTTGTAATTTTGTCCTTTCTTTTCCAGCTCTTCGTCTCCTCACAGTCACCCTTCTCCCCAACAGATGACCTTTACATCGAGGGCCGAACGTCAGGTGACGTCCCTATAGATGACGAAGATGGTGAAGATGACGGCTCAGGCTCTGGATCTGGAGACTACGGTAAGGAGACCACCGTCTTGGTTATGTTTGCAACTTCACAATTCTTTGTATTAGATCTTTTAAAAAATCTACACATACACAAATACATGGTGATTTTTTTGTTAAGTAGTATTAACTGAAAATGAAAATAAATCATGTGAAACCTCACTCAAAAAATTGAGACACTGTGTAAAACAGTTTTTTTACAACTGATTTTTCAAATTATGACTTCAACAGTCCTTACTGGCAGTTTTACAAATATTTTCCTCGTCTCAGGGCATGTTTCCATCTCTATTATCTATCCACTGAGTTACACATGTCAGACAAATGAGCAATAGACAAACTGTAGACACGCATGTCTGTATGTTCAGACCCAGAAGCACTCACTCACAGTGCACCAGATGTTTGTCCTGAGGTGATGTTGAGTTAAGCAGGTGAGGTTTTATTGCAAGCGCACAGATGTCAGATGGCTCTCTGCCTTTATTGTCAGTGATTCACTTTTATGCCCACAGTGAGTAATGTGCAGTAACATTCAGAACATTCAGCGGGATAACAGTATTAGAGGAAATGTGGTTTGGTAAATTTGGTTATGCTATAAAACTCACAGATTGCATTCCTCCTACACATTAAATGTGGTTAATTATCAACCTTAGGAACACATTTAGACCTTGCATCACTGTGATACAAAAAACATGTATCTCCAAATATCAACTTTTCATGAGCTGAGAAAGAATGATTTGTGATAATTATTTTTTCAGATAAACCTATGGATTTTTTTATTTAATACTTGATTAACCTTATAAAGTAGGAGAAGTTTCTCAACTCATTAATACATATTTAATACTTCAGTTTATCTTAAAAAAATCTAAATCAACAAAATGGATATACATGGTTTTCTTTGGACTGCTCCAACTCGGTGCCAAACTTCTGGTCTGGAATCAACCATTGTGCTTTGTGTTGATTGTTTCCTCCCTCTCAGCTTTCAACGACTTGTCAGACCACGAGGAGAGACTCATAAGGTTCCTCAACTTGTCCAGAACCACTGTCTCCAAAGAAATGGTTCCAAGTCAACCACAGCCAACAGCAGACTCTCCTCACAACCCACCAGCAGACAGCCAGGATCCAACAACCACAGTGAAGGACACAGAGAACACTCAGGACAGCAGGAATGAAGAGGTAGAATACTGCTTTTACTTGAATACAAATCTTTATCTCAAAGTTAGAAAAATTTTCTCAACTTTCCCAAGATAATCTTAGACTTACAAATGGTGTGATCAGATATTCAAGGAATGTCTGGGTATGATCTCCAGACTTATATCCAATTACACTGGTGATTTCCAACCTCAAAGACCTCACAAGAATACAGCCATTGTATACATTTTGATATATGGTGAGGTGAGAGTTGTTATGAAGTGGGACTGCTTAGAAATATCTTCTATTTTCTGCAACATGCAATAATAAAACTTCAAAAACTAAGAGCTTAACTAATGTATATATTCCTCCAGGTGGCAGGTGTTGACCCAACAGCTGACTGGTTTACACAGAGTACCACCCTCATGCCTCCCAGTGAAACCACGCAAACCAAATTCAGCATAGACATCAGCACAACAAAAGAAACAGACGAGGACAACAGTCTGGACATGTGGGACGTCTCGACAACCAAAAATATTGGAGATGAAGACTCCAAAGTGGATAAAAATGAAAATGTGGGCAAGGATGGCAGAGGCAGCAGAATATATGAGATAGAACCTCCCGAAGAGGTGACCTCAGAGAACTTGTGGGAGAGAACAGAAGTGCTGGCAGGTAAGACGGATTTCCACCAGGCTTTACTGCATCTTTATTGTCCACCCATGTCTGGTTTAGTGGAGCAATTCACTGAGATTTTGAGTATCTGAAGACTAAACAAATAAAGGTTTTTGTGTTGTAAAATTTGCAAGTAGGTAGTTTACTGTGGATGCCAAGTTAGAATTTTGAAATTTTAATTTATTAAAATAATCGTATTGCTAAAAATCAACTAATTTGATTTACTTTGTCTAGAATTTACTTAAAATAGTTTTCAGTTCAGAGCCACATAATGTGAAACATTTGCAGCAACTTTGGGACACTGTCAAAAAAATCTAATTTGATGCTTCCTTATGCCCTCTCCAGCGGTGATAGCATGTGGAGTGGTTGGATTCCTCTGTGCCGTTTTCCTCCTCCTCCTCCTCGCCTACCGCATGAAGAAGAAGGACGAAGGTAGCTATGACCTAGGAGACACCAAAATTTCTTCAACACAGTATCAGAAAGCACCTACCAAGGAGTTCTACGCCTGAACAGACCAATAAGGACTTAAAATGGCATTTGTCTCCTCCCAATCAGGACTGAAAACGGATCTATAAAAAACTAAAGATGATTCCTCTTTGAGTTTGAAGTTTGAAGTCAAGCACCTCTGTTTTCCTGCAGTGCTCCTTCCAGTTTTTTTCTTTCATCTTTTCCTTTGCTGCCCTGTCAGATCTCTATATATGTTCAGTGTTTGTGAAGAAGAGGTCATAAGAGAACAAAATACATTCCTATCATTCCATTACAGGGAGGGGGTTAGACATGAAATACACATCCTAAATTTCAAGAAAGGAATGGCTCACAACTGAAATGGTGAAAAAGTACATTGTGCCTTTAGACCCACATTACTTCTCTAAGCTGAACCACACTGGGCTGGACTTTGTTCTGCATTACAGACAAATCGATTGTCCCGTTTAGCAGAGCCACTGCCTGAACTGTCCCAGCTCAGCTTAACAACATCAAAGAAGAAACATACAATATGAATAGCCTTAACACATTTTAAATGCTGTCATTAGAAACGGTACCACATTTGGGATTAGTATTACAAAAGGCCTACAAAAATTGTAACTCTTATGTGTTTTTGAGGTCATATTTGCTCTGTTTTCATTGTTACATTTCGTTTTCTGTATGCTTTCTTTGCTGAATTGAAGATTTTTTGTTTTTTGAGGAATGAATATGTTTTTTTTTTTTCATATGTTGTCCAGTATTGCTATGAGAGATATTGTTACTCTGCAGGTACATATTTTTGTTGTTTTCTCATAGATATTTGACACTTTTCGAATTGACCAAATATAAATGTGCTTTATTTGTCTATTGGAAAATTATGTTTAGTAACTTGTTTTTATGTGTTTTCGTGTTTAGAGATTATATTTCCATAAGCCATTTTTTTAAATGACATTTTCATTCTTTTCATTGTATTCATACATTAGTAGCCTTAAATAGGTAAAAGTCCCTCTACCTTGCATCTGTCCAACATTAGTAATTTTTCAGGAGTGCAGCAGTCACGTGGACAGGACTGCTAAGGTAGAGCCAAGGCTAATGACTATAATTCAGAAACTGTGGAAGTGACCAACGTTTTCTGATGACAGCCAAAGCACATTCCTTTCTGACTGTCAGCTGTATGCAGCTACAATAGCAGGTTTCAACTTAAAGGGACAGTGACAGCATTTAGTGTTTCTTATAGTTCATAGAGTCAGGGCTTATTCACTGAGAATAAAAAATGCAATCGATAACAGATGACTGTGATAAGCAATGTAACTGACTGGATTGTCCCGTATCAGGAATTTATTCACTTTTTTTACAAGTTCTCTTTAATCGGTTAAAGTGCTACTCTGATTGAAAGCATGTCAGGTTTTTAAACATTATGGGTTTTTACCTCAACCTAACAACCAAAGAAGCAGGGCAACTTATAAAGCTTCAGTAAGGAGAAGGTTAACAGCAATGACACCAGTGTGGTATTCCCTTTTGATAGCACATTATTTTTATTGTATACATCATGTTTGATACATATATTTTAGTGGAAATACTGGGGATAGTCCTGTATAGTCTTTAACCAGCTGCCTATTATGTGTCAAAGAACAATACTTTTCACATCAGCCTCTTACTGAAATGTCTTGAAGCAGCTCTGTTGAGGACCTTAAAATCTTTATGAAAAGGTCTAATCCAGTTTGTTTTAAACCAACTTTGGTTATCAAGATGACTAATCAGTGGTTCATACGTACAGAGAAGTGGTACTATGGTAGAACTGCTCTCTGCCCACAAACTCTCATTGGAATTGGTTTCACATTGTTTTATTTTTGTTGAAAATGGTTATTTCTGTTTGGTTTTAAATTACCCTGTGTCAAAGGCCACTGCCCCTATATGTTGCAAGAATTGTAGCAGCTGTTTTTGTGTCTATCAGGAGTTTGATTTTCTTCGTGAGGCAATGTATGGTCAGTGAAAGTTAGCATGCCTGGCTGCATTTATCTTTGTCCTTTAGTCGAGGCTACATAATAGTGTTTACATGATATAATTTCCTTTGCCGCTATAGAAGTTTTATTTTATCTGAATGCAAACTACCTATTCACTGTGGCTGGAATAAACAGGACGATCTTATCACTAACCCACTGTGACTTACTGTTGATAAACGTGAAATTTGAATCAGGCACTTCTATCCTCAGTGCCTCAAAAAACTGTTTCTACATTCATTTACAGTGTTCTAACAGGATTAGTGTCGTGCTTCGGCCTTGGAGCTGTACAGAACCACAACTGTTAATGTTGTGGAAAAAATCACTGAATTTTCTGTGTCCAACAGAAATGTCAGACATAAATCATTACCCACAGAGGGTTAAGACAACGGGTTAGCACTTGCTGGCAATGCAACAGGTGATGACACACAATAACCTTTCTCTTCTAGGATCTCTGTAAGTTTATACAGTATGTTGATGATACTATAATTTATGTGTATTAATTTATACTTGCTTTTACTATAATCCAGGTTGATATGTCAGTGATAAATCGGTATTATATAGTATTTACTCATGACTCATGGTCGAAGCCTCTTTGTGCCTACTGCTCAGTTTGTTGTATATTTATGTTTTTAGTGTATCTGACGAGCCTTGGTTCAATTCATTTTCAATTTGATTATCAAGTTGTCCAGCTTTTAAATACCTTTTTCATATGAATGCATTTAATTAATGATTTAAGTAGAGGAATAAGTTTTTTGTAAATATATATTAAAATTTCATTTTAATTGAAGTTGAATATGAATTGACTGAAGCCTTGATTTTAATAAATAAACACCCACACAATGGAGGGGACCAACCAAAAATCTACATAGAGATAAAATGATGACATAAGCACATGAGGTGGCCAATAGAGAACTGTGTTGCTGAAATGGTGTATCTTATGAGGTTCACTACTGAATAAAAGTATGGCTTTAATGCAATTCTAAAACTGGCTGTTTGTCTTTTGTTGGCCTTTGGGATTCATCTAAATAGCATGTGTGCTAATGTTTCATCACATTGCCCTTTTATTGTCCTTTTTCCCTCTCATTTCCCCTTTCTATCTATCTTTCTCTGTGGCAATAATTTTACGTTACGCACAGTATTTTTGGAACCTCTGGGTTGTCGAGCTTGTGTTTTGTTGTCAGTGTTGTGTATTCACTATGTAAAAAAGGCAAAACCAAAACTACATTCTGTAGCAAGTCCACCCATTCTGCAGAAATTTGGTGTCAATAGATGAAAGCTCTGATTGGTTGTTCAGAGTTTGCTATTGTTTATGACCTATTAAATTTGCCTACACTGAAAGATCAAATGCAGGTTAAGCACTGAGCTGTTTTGTTCCACTGTGCTTTTTGCACAGTAGCACAGAAAAACATTTCCTCCCAGTCTCAAGAAACATCTTCTTACAAATGTAGGTGCCAGAGAAAAAGACAAACGTTTTCAAACCACTGTGTGAAACCGAGCCAGCAGCATGTGAATAGAGCCAAATGGTCAAATGTTTTCCCAAACCTGATGATATAGAGATAAAAAACACAAATGATTGAGGAGGCAGTAGGGGGAAAAAGGCTGAAAGACACTGAATGCCTCAAATCATTATGTAAAAAGCAAACGGCCAAAAGTAAACAAAAGTTAAACTCCTGTACTTAAATTCATGATATTCTATAAACACAGAACCAACACTAGACACTACAATGTAAGAAATGTATGAGTAAATATTTGCCCTTTCTCACAGGGTGGGACATTTTCAGTGAATGCCAATGACTGTGGAGGAACGCAGATGATTTGTGGTAAAGAAGGATGGGGGTATAAACCACAGATTGTGATGTGAGCAGAGAAGTGTTTTCTACAGTGTGGATACAATACATTCCTAGAACTGGACAGCTTTTTGGCATTCAACAACAACAAGGAGATATGGAAATGTTAGAAGAAGACATATTATATAGAAGTGCTCCATTAAACACTGTAAGTTGGTTTATGTATAATAGTACAGTTAATTTGTGTAATTTAATGGTCAGTGAAAGTGTGAAAAATGAATATAAATTCATATATTGAACAGAGCTGCACCTTTTACTTATCTCTTTTCATGATAAACCTGCTCCCTTCTATGAATTTACATTGTTTTCAAGCACCTCAAGCTGAATCGTTTTGAAAAGTGTATAGAGCATTCTTCATTTTACATCTTCACAGAATACTAACTAACTACAGCAAGACATTCCTTTAGAAAGGCCAGTTATGTAGCAAAGTACAAGTTAAAAACTTTCATTCATGCTGGGTTACGTCAGGATTACATTTGGAACTTTATGTTTTATTTTGTCTGCATTTTATTTAAAGGTAAGAACTGAAACAGCTATGTCAGTGTCAGCTATGAACATGAATTCTTATCCTAAAAAAACAGATCACCCTAATCCTAAGTATTAAATGATTATCGTCAGTGTTGAAAGGGTGACTGAGGGTTTGTTATGATTTTTTCCTAATTTGCCTGGGCCTAAATCTTTGTGTGTTTTGCTAAATGCATAATCTGAACAGACATTGGTACTTTTCTGTGGGTGAAAGAGCAGAATTTTGCAGTATAAAACTTTGTTCAGTATTTGTTGTTGCATCTTTAAATCGCTGAATAGATCAATTTGCAGCTGTTGGGTTTTTTCAAACATTGTTTTTTGTGCATAGTAATTTGGCTGTGGAGATGGCGCTTTTATTGTGAAAACAGTCAGACCGGAAGTGTACTTTCGTTATGCATGCAGAAATCACGAGCCCGGAAATGGTGTTTAACTATATTCCGGGACCGGTGTTTCAGTCGCTCATAACGGTAGTTTAAGACTTCATACAGTCTTGTAACGTCAGCGACATCATAGACGTTAACTTCACCTGAAAGGTTTGTGTTTATATTATTTTATGGCGCTTTCAAATCAAATGTCATGCTCATGCGAGTCTAAAAACTTTCAACCGTGGTAACGTTTCTCTCATCCTCTGTTCACTTGTATTAAAATCTGATTCTCTTCAGTGTTTCGTCTGGATGCTGATAAAAGATAAAGCCTAGGGAATTTGACTTGGTTATTACGGTGCAGCCTCAACCTTGGTGCTGTGTTTGGATAGATAGCCCAAATTGAAGTGAAGCGGTAATGTTAGCTAACGTTACGTTACTCTGCACTGCGTTTCCTACCGCAAAGTCCCGCCCTACTCTGCATCTGATTGGCTAGTATCCGTTGCCTTCCAGGTGCCTCGTGAATGTGATTGGATGCGACCTCTTTCCACGTATATTTTCATTAATGTTAAACACTGATTCTGAAATTGAAATTAAGGGCAAAATGATGCTGACAGTGATGAAACGATGAGCCTCTGCTCTCAGTACCTCTAATATTATAACATAGTCAATGCTAAAAAGTAGCTAAAAGTAATATAACTTACTGCCATATTAAAATTAATATTTTGTAGCCATGTCTGTACTTATATTGATTTACTGTTTTTAATCTACTTTAGTCTATAACTGATTAGTCCCAAAACAGTAAATACGATTATGAGATAACTTTTGAAGTAATTCACTGATACTGTGGTATCAAAATGCTGTCAGTATGAAGCTATTTCAGATCAATGATGTGCTGGTACAGTAAGTGTAGTAAGTGGAAATGTCCCTGTAAGAGGTTAATTAGGCAGCTATAAATCCATGAGACTCTCAAATCTGTAATCACACTGTTGTTTCCTCTCTCTGCAGATGGCTCAGAAAGGTGGAGCTCCCTTCCTCCTTTCCCTCTTCATATTCCTCTCCATGCTATCATCTCTGTGTGACTGTCACCCTCACCCTGTTCAGTCCATGAGTTCAATGGCTGCAGTCAGGGCTGTGTCGAATCATACTACAAGGAAAGGTAAACCCAACCCTTGTACCATCAGATATGTAGTAAGCAATAGACACCTACACCTGGAAATTATGGTGCATTGACTTTATTTTTAATTCAGACAAACACATGGACTATGGTTGTGAATTTGCTTTAAGATGTTGGAAAAACTGTGACACCCCCTCTATTATGGGACATATTATAAAACATACATATACCAGTCCAGTTACTGCGGATTGAAACTAAATATAGAATCAGTTAATATGGACAGTTTAATCACTGCTGACCTATTAATCATGAGCTTTCGGGGGCAGGTCTTTGTACAAGCCTTGAATTATTTGCTAATAAAAGTATATCACAGCGGTATATTTAAATCTGACACTGCATTTACTCCATTTGAAATTTTGGTTGAAAAGCTTTTTTAATTGTTTTAAGATATTCTTGACAAAAAATAAGATTTGGACATAAAACCTGAGTTTCTTTTGGTGTGTTTCTCTGTGAAACCAGTCTCGGACATAGCAGCAGAGGTAGCGGGCTATGCCGATGTGGCCAAACAGATTATTGACCTGGCTGTGTTTGGAGCTGCCCAGAACCGCTCTTACAGACGGCTGGCTGACTTCACTGACACCATAGGGAACCGTGTCAGTGGCTCACAAAACCTTGAGATGGCCATCAAATACATGTACAAGGCTATAACACAGGACGGGTTGGCTGTACATCTTGGTGAGTATTCCTTGTTATCTGAGGATAATTTCCAGACATATGTTTCACAAATTAAGGATCTCTATCAGCAATGTCTTGTCCTCTGCTGAATGTAACAGTAGTTTTGTTTCACCCTTTTCTTCTCCAGAGCCAGTCAAAATCCCACACTGGGTGAGAGGCAAGGAGAGTGCAGAAATTATTGTGCCCAGGGCTAAAAATCTGGCTATACTTGGTCTGGGTAGCAGTGTAGGGACACCACCTGAAGGTAAAGACTGAATACAATCATGCTTCTCATCCATCATCCACCTCCCTTTTACTCCTCACTGTCTCACTCTTATCTCTCCAGGCATTGAGGCAGAGGTGTTGGTGGTTGAGTCTTTTGAGGAACTGAATCGTAGAGCCAGCGAGGCTGTAGGGAGGATCGTGGTCTTTAACCAGCCATTTGTCAGCTATGGAGAAACGGTGGCTTACCGTGCTTTTGGCGCTTCTGAGGCAGCCAAAGTGGGAGCTGTGGCCACACTCATTCGATCTATTACACCATTCTCTATTAACAGGTATCTATGTATGAGGAATATTTGTGAAGATTACATTTAATTACTGCTGGAGGGTCTATGGGTCTGGCATTTGATCCTCATATGACTCTGTCTTTGTCTCTCCCTCCCTAGTCCTCACACAGGTTGGCAGGACTACAAAGATGGAGTGAAGCGCATCCCCACAGCCTGTATAACCGTGGAGGATGCTGAGCTGATGTGGCGAATGGCACAGAGGGGGCAGAGGATCGTGGTCAGACTCACAATGGGAGCCAAGACTCTGCCAGATGCCGACTCCTTCAACACAGTGGTTGAGATAACAGGCTGGCAACACCCTGAGCAGGTAGAACTCACACTCCTTGACAGACATGTCTGACTTGTTTACCTATGTATCTTGTTATCACCCTTTTCCTGTCATTCAGTGGCGGGGTAAATCTTTTTGTGTGGGCCTTCCAATTTAACTGAATGGGAAACACATGTCCAGAAGAAAGGCTCTGTTATGTTCTTGTCTCTCTCTTAATTAGTCTTTCTCTGGGTCTTTCCCTCTGTTTGGTGGGGCGAGGAAAGGATGCTGGAACCTCTTTATGCTGACTCCAAATATTCCCACAGCTGTTTAGTCTGGCTTTACTTTGCTGTGTGTGTGTGTGTGTGTGTGTGAGCTAATCTTTCCCAAGAATCGCTCAGGGCTCAGGTTAGCTGGAAATGCTGAGGAATGTCACGTTCATTAAGTCATTATATAGTAGGTTTCTATGGGAACACAGCATCGTGTAAACAAACTATTTATCTGTTAAGTATGTTCTTTGAATGTGTTTTGAAAAAAAGTCGTTTATCATTGGAATTCAAAGCTTTTAACTAGTTTTCAATGTTGCTAGGAAATGTCCCTGCACTGGCTTCCTACTTTCATGAATCCCCCCCTGACCTAATAATGTTATTAATTTAAATTTCAACAAGCCAAACCTTGCTGCAATTTTTCTATTGGTCAGTCTAAACAGCTCGACTGAAATTACAGGCCTGCTGAAATTAACATACCCTTTTATGGTAAGAGCAGAGCTGTGATTTGTGAAAACATGTTAATGTAAACACACAGAAAGATGATTTCTGTCTACTTTTGGGAGGATTTTCCTTTACTGCAGTACTGAAACCTGCAATCATTCAATTTAGTCTTTCTAAAGCATGACTAGTACACTGTGTATGAAACCTTTGAGTCAATGGGGATGGACAAGTTGCTTTGCAGGAACACTGACTTGCAAATATGATAAAGTAATCAGATTCCAGCATGCTTTGTGCGATAAGTGTTGTGAATCTGTCACATGGCAAACACAGACATAGACATAGTTTTTTCACTATTACACTCCAATACCAGAATCCTACAATAATTATCTGAACCAGTTCCCACTATGCAGGGCAGTTTCACACAATGTCACACACAGGTCCTTAGTAAGTTTATGGATTAGGAGCCAGACATGTTTAACAGGTAGAACCTGATAAACAGATAAGGTGCAGCTGCACCAATCTCCAGATGCATGCAGATACACACGTGTACAGGGGAGGGAGTAAGATGCTCCTGAAAAAAATCGCACTAATGCTTCTTTAATTAAGTGGACAGGGCTGAAACAGTACTGTGGGTTCAGGATACCAGAAGTGGCATGTTCAGCAGCACCAAGACACATGTTGCCCAATGTGGGTACACACATGTGGACACAAAGTAAGGACAGGTCAGGCAGATTTAACTTTGAGTCCTTGGAAGAAACTATCCAGAGCTCATGTGCCATTTGCTCAGAGTTTGTAGTGTCTGAGTAAAAGTGGATGAGAAGCAGGATCAACTTTTCCCATTCACAGTGACAGCCCCAGTTGGGTTGAACTAACATGTCCTAAATAGCTGAGCAGGGTATGTAAATCTTGGTTGCACTGACTTGTGAAGATGAGTGGTAAATCCTGCGGCCTATCATAAAAAGCGTGGCGAGGACTTGACCAAACTGAATTGGCATTTTCCATTTCTATGTATCACTCACTTAAAGCCTCTGTGAAATTTCCAGAGTGTCATCTGTGAATCATACTGTAGGTGGAAGAGGTTGCCTGGAGCACAGCTGTTTTATTGTTGTTGCTGTTAAGGAATAATGTTCATGGCATCTGCGACAGAGGCTTCTGTACACCATGTAATATCTGACAAGATATGTTTTTTTTGACCGATGATGGTATCTGCACCTGGAATTTCCCAATAGTGTGACTATGAACTGTATGTGTGTAGGCCTGTACTCCTTCAGAGCCTCTTGCACCTACAAGTAGAAAGCCTGCTGATTCCACAATTGCAAAACATCACATCCTAACATTACAGTCCAAGGTGGCCAAACACAAGATTCCTGACTCCGATTGCTAACAGAACACACACGTAGTCTGTATGGCATCATGTCCAATATATTTCAGCAGTTACCAATTTGTGTAATTCAAGTAAACTCTGTTCTTCTTTACCAACAGCATTCTCTTTGTTTTAATTTGTGAGAAAAAAGTGGAACTAACTTAAAAAAGCAGTCAGAAGACTTGGATTAGGGGAAGATCGCTGATGTAATCAGTTGTTACTATTCTGATCTGGGAACCAACATTTGCTCGCTCATTATAGAAAAGGGAAATGAAACACTTGGCATGGTTGACATCATTTCTGGCTCTGTGATTCTGTGCTCTGGCTGGCAGTAGCAGCGATTGTGGTTGGGTGTGTGTGTGCGCACATGTTCGTAGAAAGATGTACATTTGAGGTTTAGTGAGTCATTTCCACAGTTTAGCCTTTTAGGGCCAGTCATAGCCATCTGAGAGTGATGAGTTGCTTGGATTTTTTTTTCCACCCACTCAACTCCTACAATTAAACTTTTAAAATCTCAGATGTCCTGATGTGTAGGCTTTCTGTTTAGACTTATGCCTAAAACACAAATCATGTTGCTAGACAGTGATTAGGGTGAGTACTGATCGTAAATGTCAGTGTGTTTTGGTTGGAAAAATGGTTTTATTCCCAACTTAGCAACATGTCCCTTGACCACATCTAAACATACTAGTCATACTCTCTTGATTTCTCATGATTTAAACTGTTATAAGTACTTGCTTGTAAAAAGCAGCCATAGACTAGAGCGGCAACAAATAGTTAATTTATTGATTAGTCCATCAAAAGAAAATTAATTACAATTTTGATGTGAGGATTTGCTGCTTTTTTTTGTCATTTATGATATAAAAGTTTTCGGGTTTATGACTGTTGGTTTGACAAAAGAAGCAATTTGAAGATGACACTGGGAAATTGTAATGAGCAGTTTTCACATTTTTAAAAATATTTTATAAATTAAACAATTAATCAATTCATTGTGAACATAGTCAGCAGATTAATCAATCATGAAAATAATAGTTAGTTGCAGACCTAGCATAAACAGACTGATAGCAATCCTAGTCAGGTGGCTGTACCCTTCAATACTAAGAGGGACATTGGAACAATATATAATATATTGCTCAAAAAGAGCAAAAGGATCTTTCTGAGGTTAACGGACGTAAGAATTACATTAGAAAAATAATCAATGTTGGGTTTTCAATATATATAAATGTCCTGATATTTGGCCTAAACTATAGGCAAAATTTCATCTCAAAGATTTGACCGTGCATGTGGTAACCTGGGATAAACCCTTACATGGAAAACGTACATGTTTGGAAGGGAAAGGGATTTAGAGGTATACAGTTCTGGCATTGCAAAACCCCGTCAGTGATTCATGGATATTGCGCACAGCCCCATCTGTGTGTGTCTTTGTAATAAATGCTTATGTATGTGTTAAACTCCCAGCTGATATATTCCTATGTCATGCTAAAAGCATTTAAGTGTGCACACCAATGTTTATACTATTAAACCAATTTTTAGGTATACTCGGGGCACTCTCAGCTCTAAGCAGATAAGAATATTTATGGAAAGGTTTAATTTATGAACTTAGACACAACAGTGCTTTGAGCTAAATGTTAACATCAGCATGCTGATTTTAAGAAAGAAGAATGCTTAATGTGTTCACCATCTTAGTTTAGCATATTAGCATGCTAACATGCCAATTAGCTCTAAACACAGAGAAGGCATGAGGCTAATGATTTAATCCTGAGGGGGACATCAATATCTGTGCCAAATGTCATGGTAATCTATCAGGTAAATTTTGGTATATTACAGTGGATGAGAGAAAACTTGTTGGTAGACTAGTGGACAAAATGTGTTGTCTAGGCACCATGAATGTCTGTACAAAATTTCATAGCAATCCGTCAAATAGTTGTTGTGGTATTTCAGTTCTGACTTAAGTGGTGTGCTGACCAACCAACATTGCATTCTGTCACTTGCATGGCAAAAAAATGTTAGTTTTAGCAGTTAAGATAAGATTGTTATGAAATGTGTAACCTCTGGGTCATTGTCCGGAGGCTCGCTCAGGAGCCAGCAAATGTTCTGTAACCTGAATCATCAGGTCAAGAGCATCCCACTGACGGGAATCCTACCCCTTGAAATTCCTGGAAATGGGGATGTCACTCTGAACTGTGTGTTTCTGTCTTTGTTTTCCTGTTTTTATGAGTCTGTCTGTCTTTGCTGATAAAAAGCATTTTTTAATGAAAAATACTGAGTCAAATCTGCGTGTTAGTGTGTGTGTGCTTTAATAAAATGTAGACAGGATATGTATCAGAAAGCATTATATGATTCTGTCATCTCACACTTCTGACATCTGATTCAGATCAAACAAATGATCAAGTTGCCACGGATACACACCTAACAAAACTGTCCCACCACACTGTCAAGGTCTCTTTTTTCTATACTTATATCTCTGTATCTGTCCAATCTCCTAGGTCGTCTTACTGAGTGGACATTTGGACAGTTGGGATGTGGGCCAAGGCGCCATGGATGACGGAGGTGGCGCTATGATTTCCTGGGAGGCCCTGTCACTTATCAAGGACTTAGGTAATATAGAGACAATCATACCATTTAGACACACACTCAACAATGCATGCTGATGCACAGGTGATCTTTCCCCAGAAAGGAACATTTTCATGTTGCTGAAATGCAAAAACATTTATAGTCAGCAGAAAGCTCGCACAAGCTCATAAACAAACAAAGTGAAGTTAATGATTTACTTTATTAAGCTTTATGCAACCTGTTTGTCCACCTGAAATCAACAGTTACATTAAAAAGTCCAACTCTATTACAGTTGGTAGAACAATGTACAAAAGCAAAATACACTAAAGTTCCATATAGAAGGAGCTTTACTGTAAACTCCTCTGGCCTGTTAGTGAATACCTTGTAGACTGAGCTGAGTATCCAGTTCTAATTTTAGGGACAAATTACAAAACAATTCCACAGACTGTAAACAGTAATTTCCTCCAACTGTTTGTAGAGGAACAAGAGCACACATAATTAGGAAACAGACACGGATATACAGTACCGTATTCTTGTGGTCAAAAGAATGCAACGGAATTAGCTTGTAGTGGGACAGGTCCAACCAACCTCGAGTATCAAGCTCCAGTGATGAAAGATTCTTTGGTCAGGAATACAGTAAACTTTCATGTGTATTACAAGTTCAAAAGAAAAGCTGCAGCATTTTCATCACCATGCATGGCAGTTTTGTCATTTGTTAATTTGAGCTATTTTCTTTCTGTATGTATAAGCATCTCTGTTGGTTTGTGTATTTCTTCAAATCTTTATCCGTTTCCAGGTTTGCGTCCAAGGAGGACCCTACGAACAGTGCTGTGGACAGCTGAAGAGCAGGGCGGAGTCGGAGCTCAGCAGTACTTTAATCTACACAAGGTACTGTCTACTGTTACTGCTAATAGGAAACACGCTGCAACAGCAGTAAAGCAACTTAAGGGTCGGACTATATTGCAGAAGTATTGAGTGTTTGCTTGTATAAATGTACTTCCAGGGAACTGAGTTACAGAGTTTCCTTCTTTCGGGCTCTAAAGACTTGGACCCATAAGAAATCATGCTCTCATAAAAAGAGGCACAGGTTTATTGCATTTTCTGTACCAAAAAGTACATTTTTAACCCATTTACCATTAACATACCAGTGGATTGTCCAGTTCTTAAACTTTAAGTAGTTTAGGCAGCTCTACTAACAACTCCCAGTAGTGGGTTTGAGTGTGAATGCTCTGGTTTGAGAATAACTGTGCTTAACTTCACCTCCCGAGGCCTTCTTTGAAGATTATGGAGAGACTCATTTTTTCCATTTTTCCACTTTTGATTATTCAAACATGCCAGCGGTTGTTTTTTATGTGTCCATGCTCTCTCTCTCTATCTATTTTGGTCTTTCACCTCTTCTATCTCCTTTGTCTCCTTCCTCGTTTGGCTTCCTCTCTCCACCCAAGGTGAACATGTCCAACTTTGACCTGGTCATGGAATCTGACTTGGGCACATTTGCCCCGGTGGCTCTGCAGTTTACTGGCAGTGATGGAGCACGAAAGGTAGGACTGAAAACACAACGGCACCACACAGTTTTCAGTTTTATTTTGGCTATGGAATTCCGACTTCAAAGCACAGAGTTGAAGAATTACAATCGCTATGTAATGCAAAAATAAGACGATGCCATATGAAAGACTGTGCTGAGTACTTAGCTGTCTGTATCAACAGGTGATGGAAGAAGTGGTCAAACTGTTGGCTCCCATTAATACAACCAAACTGGAGACACACGGAGAAGGGACAGACATCTCACCGTGGATGCAGTCAGGAGTACCAGGTCAGCTGAATCAATGTGAAAGAAAATGTGTTTAACCTGTTTTAACATGATTTTATATGTTTGCCATCAATACTGAAACTTGAAATAGGAAGTAAGCCATCCTAATTTCTCTTTCTGTGGTTCTGGTTTATTAACCACTCTTTTCTTCTGAAAGTGCTGCATACACAGAATCACATCCTCACTGATGAACTATGAACATACTACATCAGTAAATACACTGGTATGGGGAAGTGTGAGCAGATATGAACTTTTTATGAGATTTCTTAAGAAATTGGAACTAAAACTTTAAGATGTCTTAATTATGGATGGAAATAGCTCTCAGTCAAAGCTCTGAGCCAGGCAGCTGCTTGTAATTGACCAAATGCACTGAGAAGTTTTGAATGATGTGTACAGTGGGCCTAATAGAATAAAAAATAAAATACTAATAAAATTGGATAGAATTAGATCATAGAAAACTGAGCCAGCGTAATTGTATTGGTATTGTATTTGTTCCATTAAAAAAGCAAAGAAAATGTGGGTTGGATATTGCAACGCAGTTAACACAGATGAGACTTTATAAAGGCTGCTGACACTAGCTGTGGATTTTAAAACTATAGTTAAGCAGTAAGGGTGAGAGAGTCTATAAATCCATAGCAATATACAGTAGTTAAATAATGACAAGTTTTTGTTTTCCTGAATTGCTGAAAGCTGACTGAACCCTCAGCAATATTGTACTTAACATCTGACAATGTGATTCTATCTTTGTGGCTTTGGTAGAGCTTTGGTGGTCCAGACATCCACTCTGCTTCTGTATAGATTTTGTGGAAGTGAAAGAGCAATGTACACAGAAAGACATTGTTGAATAACCTGTAGATGAGGAACTGGAAAGAAAAAACCCTCAAAAACAAATGACTTAAACATTTTGATTGCATAACAAAGCGCTGTAACAGTTCCTGCTTGAAAGCAATGACAATTAGAGTTATTGAAAGGGTGAGGTGTGCTGTGTCTATAAAGTGAGTCTTCTATTTTCAACATTTAACCATTCTGCTCGAGCAGCTGAGGGTTTGGTGCCTCGCTTAAAGGCACTTTAGAGGGCTTCTGTAGCATTTTGTTCTGCTATTCAGGGATCTATCAGACAGAGCATGAATACCAACATTTAGATATGATGTCCAGGGTCAGGTCAGATTCCATCACGTAGATTGACATGGTGCTTTTAAGTTATTTTAGTGACAATATAGTGTAAGAATAAATAGAAACAATGTGTAGAACAATGCCTTGTCACTGTCATCTACAGTGTACATGTATGTAACAAGGGTAAATGGACTAGCTGTAACCATGGTAACAACTGTGTGTCACGGTAAAGGCCCAGACACTCAAAACCAGCATCACGTTACCTTACGTTGCCTGTGTCTCGGCCAAAAAGCTGCACTTGAAAACACCACAGAGACTACAGCTGATGGCAAACTCCTCCAGGAAACACCTGTGCATACCACCAGGTAGCGATAGACTGCATTTGTCATTCAAAAAGGGAAACCACAAGACTCAGGACTGCAGATACTCGTTAATATTGCCCCTTCGAATCAAGAGCATGTCTGATAGAAAAGTTGCAAATGGCAAAGGCGAAGAGATGGAGGTTGAAAAATAAGGAGAAACCGCGCTAAATGGGTGAAATCGTGGATACTACAGCAACAGGCTTGTGTCTTTTTCCATTCCTCTTTCTGTGCACTGATTCCCTTAACCGAACAGCCAATCAGAGTGATTTCTCACACAGACGGCCTCTGCAACCGATTCTACATGGTCAGTTGGCCAAAAAGCTGCTGACAAGGGCTGACAAACTCTGTGCTCACATAATCTATTATCTAACTACTACACTGGAGGCAGGCTTTAAACATTAGTATATTAAAGTGTATATAAAATAAATGTCAAATATTAAAAATCAGGGTTGGCAACAATTCTTCCAATTGTGTGCTTCAATACAATGTACATGTCTGTATATAAATGTTTATGCCAAAGCAATGAACATGGTGCATTTAGGATTCCACGTCCTCCTAAACATAAGTGACTTGCGATAATTTGGATTAGTCCAGATGGAATGGCATTGATTGAATAACCATATTAAAGGGAATGATCATGTATCATATGGATTTAAAATATTGATAACACTTTTTTGACGCCATGAATTATAACACAGTGCAGACAAAGCTGTACTTCCTTGTAAGGAAACCAAAAAAGAACTAAACCTGCTATGTTTGATTAGTTAATTAAATAACTAAATTTTTTCAATTTACCTTCCCACTATCAGTAGCACATGCTCAGTGGATTTTGGCTGCTTACAGTGTACATACTCCAGTTGGGTGTTCACCTATTTAATAGTAATTTATGGGGGCTAGTTTGTCCTTGACTCAAGCTAATAATGATGGCGTCTTCCTCCCAGTTCCTGACCTGTATTCCTCAGTAAAAATAAAAAACATGACTTCTTTTTTTAAACAGATGCCTTCCAGTTTTGTTTTTTTTACCCAATATTCTTGCCAGCCACACTTTGTGTTTATGACCTTTGATCTGAGTCTTAAATTCAGCTGTACTTAGTGGAAGTTGAATGTCTGTAAAAGATCTTTAGAAAGTGGATGGATATTTATCAGTTGCAAGTTAATTATTCTACAAGCAAGGTCATCTTAGTGTCAAGATCATTTGGAAAACAGGCCCGAGTGACTCCCTCCTTGGAATGTTACAGAATGTAGCTTTTTAAATACTACAAATAACAATTAACTAAAGAATAAAGCGGAAATAACAGCACATAATCAGTATAATAGAACTTTGTTTTATTACAACACATCTACTGAACCTTCACATGTATTTTTCATATATATATATATATATATATATATATATATATATATATATATATATATATGAAAATCACCTCTGTGACACTTGACCAGATGACAGTGAAATTACAGATTTCATGTTGTCAACATTAAGACACATTATCAGTTGCTCCACACAAAAGCTTCATTCAAATTTGTGTGTAAATTTCATATTTTCTCATAATTTTTTTACATGAAATACAGTGAATGAACCAACTGATTCTGTAGAACAGCTGTTAAAATATTTACAGTATGGTGATGCAGATGTTAGCGCTGTTGCCTTACAGCTAGAAGTTTCTGGATTCCATCCAGCTGGCTGGTTGGGACTTCTCTGCTTGAGATCACGTTCATGTTCTCTTGTGGTCTGCGTGGGTTCCTAGCTGGTACTCTGGCTTCCTCCCCGTTCCAAAGACATGCAGGGAAGGTTAACTGGTGACTTTAAATTGCCCATATGTTTGAATGGTGGTTTGTCTTTGCATGTCAGCCCTATAATTAACTGGCGATGTGTCCAGGGTGTAGACCACCTTTCGACCAATATCAGCTGGGATTGACTCCAGCCCTCGCAACCTGCAAAGGTTGAGCACTTACAGATAATAGATAGATGCATCTTTCAACCATTATTGTTGTCAACCAAATTGTTCTTTTCTGTCAAACATCAAAGATTTCACTGGTGTTTTCACCTTTTTCCACTAGTTGATTTTAAAATACCATCCTGTGTTTTGCAGTAATGGCGAGAAACTGTAACAAGTCAAAGCAGTTTGCCATCATTTTTATGTACTTTTGATAGTGGAAATAGGTATCTTTTTCTTATCTGTTCTCAGTTCCAGTCTAATTTTAGCAGAAGTGTATTGCATCCCATCCAGAGAGACAACACTGTTGATTAACTTGTAGAAGAGGAACTGAAAACAAAAAGAAGGCATAAACACTCGAACCTCAGCCAAGAAGACCATAAAAAGATTCTCCCTTTTTTAAGGGCATTAACTGTAAAGTTTATGCTAGTTTGCAACGCCTCTCCTTGAGTAGATTAAAAAAAGACACTGCTGATAACCCATGATAGTGACAGCGTCCTCAGAATCATGTTGAATCCTCTGGTTCATGAACAAGCACGGACAACTTGCATTGTGATGGGCCTTCCTCCGTGTCTGTAAGGCTGAGTCGAGGTCTCTTGGATGGTCTCTTTACGATTGTTGGTTGTAGGAACAATAATGGACTGTCCAAGGGGAAGGTGAGGGTGCACATCCCGCAGTCTCTGCTGGCCACTCTCGCCTGGGTACCTTCAATGCATGGAAACAAAATCAGTAATGCTGTCTCTTTTATCTACAGTAGCAATATTAATAAACACTATTAAAGTAATTAAGAGTGAAAAACAATCTCATTAATTCTTGTATGAGTTGATGATATTTGCTACAACAAACCTTTACTTCGGAAATAAGTTTTCAGGTAGACCTGTGTGCCGACAGATAATTTCTCTGGAAGGTTAGTCTGGCAGGCGACATGTCTGACAGCAGGAAAGATTTTAGAACTGCTGCCAGCGGCGACCTAAACACCAGGGAACAGCAACAAAAACACTGATCAATGTTACTATATTGAAGGCAAATCTGTGAAGTTGACACTGTCACCTAAATTTGTTTCAAGTATTGAATGCTTTTGTTAGAGTTTGAGGGTTGGGCTGCGAGGTCGTTGTCTCCTGGGTTTATGCTATGCTATTGGTTGAAAGAAAGCCAGTACTACTGAAATGTAAACTATTTTCTGAAAAGAAAATAGCAAAGTGTAATTCAGATGTTGCAATTAAAAGTGGGAACTGAAAAAAAAAGGAGGAGAATGAATCTAGAGGGAGACACTACTCTTCTGTTCGAGCTTTTGTTAAATGTTCCCTTTCTTTGTTGCTTTTTTCCGAAACCTTCACAGATATTACTTTCATTAATCAACTATATATTTGTCTTTCTTCATTACATATACACGTGGCTTATATGCAATAGTCAAGTCAGTTTTATTCATACAGCCCAATATCACATATCACAGCTGAACAGTCAGTACAACATGCAGCATCCTCTGTCCTAAGACCCTCAATTCAGATGAGGAACCCCCACCCAAAAAATGAGCTAAAAAAAATTCATGAACAACATTATGATTACAATCTGAGTGTTTGAGGCTGTGTGAGGGATCTACTCAAAATAAACTACTGTGCCCATGTTCATGAGGGAACAAGCTACACAGACAATAGTTGTAAAAGGATACTTTCATCGTTGGTTTTGGTCTTTTCGTGCAATTTTGTTGAAAAAAAAAAGTATTTAGATATCACGTCCTTTAACATCAGTGGCACAAGAGTAAGGCTGGAGCAATGTGGGATGAAGGAAATAATACAGCTACATCATGTTCAGTGAATGTGGTAGTTCTGCCTGATGTTTTAGACTACAGGAAATACAACACACAAAAGGAAATCATTGTTCAACACAAGAAAAGAAACTGTTTTCTTTGAGCCACAAGACCCTCCACACCTAAACAAATGGCTTTTGATGTACTTTCTTGCCCTGGGGAGGGCAGTAATTCACTAGAGGGAATAAGTAGAAGACGAGAATGACTTGAAACTATCAAGCTAGCCCCTGATCCACACTACAGTAGTCTCTACACAGTAATGGCTGTTGATCATAATGGGAACATTTAAATTGAACTGTTTCTAATCTGCAGATGTAGGGACACTGAAATGTGCAGTGCAGATGCTGCCGGTTATTGTTTCCATCTTGGAAGTGTATCAGTGATAAGTGAGAAGAGGAGCAGGTCAGCTAAATGATCTGATGGGCAGTGGTCGCTTCAGGTGCCTGGAGGAAGGATCAATGCAGAAATGTTCTCCTTTATTTTTTTTTAATAGGAAGGTACCTCAAAACAGAGTGGATCTTAAATAATAGTAAATGAAAGTGCTGCAGTCTTGACACCATCTCTGTTAGAGACCTTACTCACCAGTGTCACCACCTTAGCAGGGGTGGGGACAGCATCGGGATTTAGCAGAAGCTGCTTTTTGAATCCCATCTCCACCTCTGCATAGTTTGAGAAACACGCGCGGGTAAGGTGGAGACTGCACACGTAAACAGAGGCGGAAGGTATGTCGACCCGCCCCAAGGCGTGCAGCCAGCGGTGTGCCACCTCTGTTGGACGGCATAAAGTGCAGCCCCTCCGTGCTGCTGCACTCAGGATAAGCGCATTTGCGTCCCATGTTTGACAGCTGATTTTAGGAAAGTGAACAAGAAAAGCTAACCGAGCTAAAAACAAACTTAACTTCAACGTCTTCTGTCGATTAATTGACGACGGACAAGCCATTTATTTCAGTTTACCGCCACCTACTGGACCGGTGGAGTGGTAGATGGGCAGTACTACAAAAAACCTTTGATAAAACACTCCCAAGTCGACTTACTAGCCCTTTCTGTTGCTGTCGACATGTTCTCCACAGGCAGATGGAGCTCAGTAGCGTTTATGATTTCATCTCCATTACTTAAGTTAGGCTACTTACTTTTACAGGAGGAGAGGCGCCGACAGTGTACACCGAAGGGATGGCGTCCTCAGACAGCCGTAGGTGGGCAGCCATCCCTGAGGTGTACATGCCCAAATTGTCAAAGACCTCCTCTGAAAAATGCCGGTCACATATCCTTGAGTTTGGACACAGGCCTCCTTCTTCAAAATGTGTAAATTCAACCCATTTTTTTCTTAAGCATGGGTCAAGTGGAAAGGGGAAGAGATTGCGGTAGTTCGCACATCCAAAAACACACCGGCGACCCATACCGGAGACATTATAAGAAAGAGACGGACTATTTTAAGTCATTTTTCAACAGAGAAATCCGTAACGCCAGAGATGGCGGTTGAATGACACATATCCCGCCCCTTTTCACCAAAAGGCCAATCGTAGCAGCCGTAGCAGCCGAACCGGGAAACATATTAACCAATCGCGTTGTTGCACAGATCGGAGCGACATTCACGACAGTTTCAACCGATTTGGTGCAGGACTTCTAAAAAGCAAAACAAGCCAAAGTCAATGTACATTCACTAGTTGTTGTTTTTTCCTTACCTCCATTGTCTTTCACACGAACATGCAAAACTAATATTAAGACAACTGCCATTGCCATAAACACCATAGACCGGGAATACAACTACTTGATAGTGGTTGAATGTAAATAAAGTCTTAGGTTGATTTCCCTCAGCTTTTCTTAGTGCCCTTTTCCGCCCCTGCCACACACAGTCAGCTGCAACGGCCCACTATTTATATCAAGCGCTGTGATTGTGAAATGATAATAATATACATTAACAGCTACTGTCACAGTTCATACTGCTCACCAAGCTCTGCCATCAGCACACCTCCGCCACCTGTCCGCCATGACAGATGTCACACCGACGCTCCCTCACTCGTGCTCGCCCACTCACTCATTCTGCTAGCTTACCATGAGCCATTACCACAATATATAGAAATCAATACTTATTGAATATGGAATAAAATACTTTGTACTAAAATTTGCAAACTGATTAGAGGACACAAACGCATGTGCTTAAATTATCCCAGCAAGCTCACATGCATTTCTTTTTTAGTCTCTGAAATGTTTTTTTCAAATGGAAAATATAAATAATTGATTCATTCTGATGACCCAATTCAACCATTTTATAAATGGTTCTCTTGATGAAAAATAAAAATCGGCATTTTGTTATCCTCCATAACGTCAAGCAGATACTCCATTTCACAACCAGATGCACAACAATCATACCATTCAGTCTCAGTGTCGTGTTTTGCTAAGTTTCACCTGTACTGGCATGGTAACGTTACTTCAGATATGGGGCAGCGCTGCTTGTAAAAACAGCAGAGGAGTAATAGTAACATTTTAGATAGCAAACTTAGTACAAATATATTTGGTAAGGCATTGCGAGAGCCAAAAGTGTGACAGTGCAAACGTTAGTATTTGCCTCAGTTATCTTTCCTTCTTGAGCATATATGTTATAATTTCTGATTATGCTGCCTCCCTGATGAGACATAAAATATGCTACTAGTTTACTTACGCCTTGAGGATTTGGAATCAGACCCAACAATGTGGGGACAGCAGTATCCTTGATCAATAGCTTCTTTGAGAAACCTGCATTGTACTGTGCCTGATTGAGGAAGCAGTCAGCGCTAAAGTGAGCCTGACTGTCAAATTTGGACTAAAATGCTCTGGTATTTCAGAGAAAATAAACCTCAGCCACTGGTCTCTAATATTTCTGTCCTTGGGAAGGCTGTGTAATGATATATTGGCTTCCTGACAGCCAAGGATTGTACAGCGTTTCCTTGACATGTTTCTGTCTTGTAGCTTGTTAGCTCAGTGATGGAATGACCTCTCGTGTTGTGCTGTTAATAAAGTTTTTTAAAAAAGGGTCTGAGGGTGGGCCCTGCTGAGGGCGGTGACTGTGTGGTTGTGACATCACAACCTGATGGAAGTCCTGACAGCTCTTTTAAAGGCACAGATTCTGAATACTCACTGTGTGCATTTCTCCACTGACTGAGGGTTTTCATACTTACAGAGTATTGATATTGAAGCAAGACCTGCTTTACAGTCAAAAATACATCGAAATCTCACTTTTGACATCATGAGACCTTTATCTTCCCTGTTACCAACACAAGCCTGTGTACATTGTCTCACCCTCCCACAGATAAATCAGCCGTGTTCCAGTTTAACTGGTGGTTGAATTAACTGTTGAGATTCATGTGGTATTGGTGTAGGTGCTGCTTTTGAGGAGCCCATGTTGACTGACCAGAAAATAAACATTCTGACTACTTAGCTTCTCTTTCACATCAATTTGCTGGTGTCTTTTCAGACATTATGATACAAAAGTTTGCTTGAACATTAACTTTGACGTTGACAAAAATACATGAATATATTGGTCTTCAATTCAAAAAATATAATTTGTTGTCTAGTAACATAACAACAGAACAACATTTTTCACTGTGTGATTCAGATGTTGTTTTTCTTATTCGTTTTTGTATTAACTACTCTCGGGACATACGGCACAATCAGTAAAAAGAAGGGTAATGGTACAGTTTATAATGCATATAAAAGAGTCCAGGCAGAAAAAGAAAAATCAAAGAAAATAGTTTGAAGTCTAAATGTTTATATAAATCCAATTTTCTCCAGTATTTTCCCCTTCTCCTTTGAAGTCGAGGATAGAACGTCATTTTCTCATTGAGCGGATGGAGTCGTTTATGTTGATAAGAAGGGCAATGGTGGGAGGGTTCCTCTGGAGAAATCATTCTGTTATTGTTGTTTTTTTTAACCTGCAGGCCACAGAAGTCTGTATATATTTTGCTTTTGCTGAGACCTTAAGGAATTTTTCCAAGGTACAAAAAGGTGAAAAAGAGGTCAGATTCAGGTCAGAATCTCCGAGAGTAAACGGGCCACTCTGTTCCAAAAAGGCTTAACTGGACAAGACCAGACAATATGTCCATCCACAGAAAAACCTTTCAAAGATTTTTGGAAAAGATTTTAACTAACTCCTTTAAACAATCCCAATTTCTCAGCAGATGAAGTGTACAAAATTATCTTCATTGATGTCTTTATCTTATATCTGAAATATTACATCCACAGAATGACATGGTTTAAAAGATTACTCTCCTTTTATATTTTTGAAGATACAGATTTTAAAACATCTGACTACTATTGAAAACATAAAACTAAATTAAATATCATAAATTAGCAAAAACGATTTATTTGCACATTTAATTTGATGTATTTATTTTATTTTATTTATTTTTATACTGTGAAGTACACAGCATTAATTTATTTTTTGTTTTATTTAAAAACTAGTATGTGTGTTATATGTATTAAATTAATTTCTTACAAAAAAGTTGAGTAGAAAAAAAAAAGATGGGTGTAACACTACATATGAGCTGGGTGTAAACAAATAGCTTACCTCAGGCTGTGTGAAGTATAACCAATTCTCAACTCAATCAGATTAAAAGCTATATTTTATACATATTTAAGACTGAAAGCAGAAACATTTTGTAAACTACTCACTGACGTTTGCAGTATTTTCAACAGGCATCGACGCGGTCACCTACTTTCCTAAAATAGTGACCACATAATCACGGAGGAATGTTAATTTAAACTCTAGTTAATCCGTTCGTGTTTATACACCAGAGCTGGTGTGTTGCCAATTTTAAGTAAATGATGCAAGGTCGAAAATAGGAATACTGCCGCTTCAACATATAACACCACAGTTCAGTCACATTTTACATGCATTCAAGTTTTATTCGTGTAACTTTACCACTGTGACTGCCTCCTTTTTTCTCGCTGTCTCAGTGGCATATTTGTGAAGGCATCAGCAGAAACTGCTTTGACTCCAGCTTGGGTTGTTTTGTTGTCTTTATGTGAGCAGACAGCGAATTATAGTTTCGCACTGAAGAGATCTAATATTAACAACTATTTTTGCCGACACCCAAATTCATCTTTCAGCCAACTGTTTACCTTTCAATGTCCCCAACGCAGCGATGCAGTCGGAATGTTTATTTCCGGGTTCGTCGACAAGGGGTCCTCAAAAGACCACGCCCACGACACATGTCTGCCTGAAGCAAGGGAATTACACCAGCTACCATGATTAAACCACCAGTTAATTTACAAGCGCGCTGCTGGTGATGCACAAGGACTTACACAACACAGTCCTCTTGGCTAGCTTAACATTGGCAAAAATGAATGTATCACCTAATTTATCTGCATTATTAAATTGTTTCTACTCACTGTTTTAATGTTTTGGGATGGATCCCGGATGGTTGGAATGGATCCCTTCTTCAAAAGTAATTTGGACACCACTCCAGCATCATACAGCCCCTGATTCTGTATGCACTCTGGTGTAAAATGTCCTGTACACACCCGGAAAGACTGACTTTGCACGGGTTGAGTCTGGTCCCCAAAAATAAAATCCATCCACTTGTCTGCTACATTTCTGTCTTTTGGAAGGCTGTGCAGTGATTTGTTTGAGGCACTGCAGCCTGGAATAATGCATTTTTCATGGCCAGTTTTCAGTGACATGGCTGCAAAAGTCTCAAAAGCTATCTGGGAAGAAGCAGGCAGTGAGGGGGGGCGGGGTTAAGCAAATGTGAGCTCAACGACTATTGGTTATCTGGTTTCAACGTAGAAACTGGATCAAATTCCTACTGGCTTGTACAGCTGAGAGGCCTTGTTGTGGGGGAGTGAGAGGAATGGCATTTTGAGCACTACATGTAGTAAAACGTGACCTTTATATATATATTTTCTCTATGACTTTTCCTGGGATGTGTAGAAATGTATTTTCATGATATGGGACCGTGGTTCTGCCAACAAATCTTAATTAAAATAATGATAATTTCTGAACACAGCAGCAAACCAAAGCAGACTGGAGAGCAAAAAGAGCAAGTTGTTGAGAAGGTTGAAATAAAAAGGTCACCGCAATGAGAGGTGAAATTAGTTTCATTTAAAGCGTGACCACGATCAGGTTTTCCTCCTCCACTGTCCCCCAAGTTTAGTTGTTTTCCACATACTCGGATCACACGAGGCCAAAAACTTTGATGAGTTAGGGTTAAAGAAATTGACCCATGATCCCCTTTCACAGAAATGTGTAATATTTAACGGATTTGAGTCCAGGATTGTTTGAACAGTTGATTCTTCAACATGTTACATTTAGTGGAACAGTTTGTATTTAATCTGACTTTTTCTCCATTTCTCGTCCAGGTGCTAGCGTCCACGTGGCAGACAGTCGATACTTTTGGTTCCACCACAGTGAAGGTGACACCATGACGGTTCAGGACCCTCAGGACATGAACCTCTGCTCAGCATTGTGGGCCGTGGTTGCCTATGTGGTGGCAGACCTAGAGGACATGCTGCCCAGGTAGCCAGTTAGCACACGATGCTGAACGTCCAGTTGACGTGAAGACAGCATGATCACTATGAACTACAGCTGTACTGGTTAATTCAAAAACAAGTATTCCAATCCAACTTTTGTCTTTTTTTTTTTTTTTTCAGAAAAAATTAAGATTGAATGGTCTGAGGAAAGAATGGTTTGTTAAGAAATTGTACATTAAAACATTAGCATCAGAAAAATCATTTTGTCTTTAAATAAAAGGTAATAGATTTACATAATGATGTAGCTCAGGATTATCTTGAATGTAAAGCAAACTGAAGTCCAGTCAGGACCAATGATTAAGCATGTAAAGGCTTTATGAAAAAGCAACATGATGCCTAAATGATCATTTTACATAATGAATTTCAACAGAGAGGAAGAGAAAATAAAAAGGTCGTTTTAAAATGCTGGTTTACTGACTGGGACGAGACCAAGAAAATTAGAATTGACTTCAGGTACTGTCTTAATGTCTTAATGTATAGTGCTGCAAAAAGGATGAAAATGACAATTTTTCTTTTTCTTTTTTTTTTTTTACTGTGTGTCTGTGTGAGTGTCATGTATAAAGTATTATCTTGGCTTGTAGTCAAACAAATCAAACAAGCAACAGTAAATAAGCTCTAAGAAAATACTGTGGACTGTACTGTGGTTTCTGTCACTTTCCAGTGTCTTTAAGTCATATTTTTTGTTTAATTTTTTGAATCTGTCTTAGTTTGTTGTGTTGGACTTGGGAAATATCATAATTCCTGCCTGCATTCTGCTCCACTATTGCCACATTTACCGGATGATCTGTAAGATTTGACACCACAATCGTCACTGCAGTGTTGTAAAATAATATTAAGCATTGCCTTACACTGCTTTTTTGTTCCTCTGCAGTAATACTTTGAATTTTGCTGATCATGTAGTTTCTCTGACAGAAGAAAGAGGAAGATGAGTGAAGATAAAGTCTAGTTCATAGAAAGGAGACAGAGGAAGAGGAATGGAGAAGTAGGAGGTGGCATGATGGGTGAAGAGTCAAAAAAAGGAAAAAGATTATACAAAGGAGAGGAAGTATGAATTCATCATTATGTGGGAACTATGCAGACCAACACAACAGATACGAAACACACACACACACAGCTGGGATCTCTTCCCCCTGTGAACTGAGAAGTCAGCACTCCCCACGGGTGATGTCAGGGTGAGTCAACCAGCCAGTGCAGATAAAGCATGATGGAAAACAAAGATGTGCGTGTGTAGGTGTGAGTCTGTGTTGAAACAAAGCTGTGTAGCTTTCAGCTTGTTTCTACTGAACTCTTCCTCATGTGCCAGTAACACTGATTCACATGCAGACAGTGATGTTAAGGAATAAACACACAGTCTGGATGTTAAACACTCACTGAGTCACACATACATGCTGCTGACCTGATCAGTAGAAACATGCACGCATCAACATTAGACAGACGTCAGACGGACAGGACTGTTGGAAATCACGTGGTCAAAATGAGGCCAGGTTTCCTTTGATGATCTGGATCTGCTGCATGACATTGTAACTTAAGTGAACTTTAGGCACACTGAAGCAGACAGCATGGTGACCCCCTTTCTACTATCTAGAGAATGCAATTATTGTGCAAATAAGTGAATTGTTACATTAGATTTCTTTTTAACAAAAAATACCCTTGATTTGTACATAATAGCTGCAATATACCCCCCAGCTCAGCTTTGTTTGAGAGCAGCCAAGTAAGAACAGCACTGTTGAGTGAAGTAGGGGGATGAATTGTGTTTTTTATGGCATCTTTTCTTTACAAGTAGAATGTGTGATTAATGTTTGTTTTCATTAGCAATTAATCTAGTATTTTCTCGATTATTTATTCTCCAGTAATGTAGGCAAAGAGAAAAAAAATGCCCATTACAAGTTTGCAGAGCCCATGGTGACATCTTCTAATGTCTTGTTTACTATCACAGGAGAGAAAGAGATAACAAGAACATATTTACATTTGAGAAGCTGGAAAACAGATTTTTATTTAAAAAAATTACTGAAAACAATATTTGGTGATTAAAATAAATACTTAATACTTTACTGTTCACTAATCGTGACTGAGATTGGGATCCATGCTGCACAAACCTGATGGTTTTTAACAACCGTATGACATAACACAGGTCAGTTTATCAAAACACTTTTATGAATCATTTATTATTAAGGATCTTGTGTTGCAAATACATGTCATTTGAATTCAGCACACAACAGTACTAACTGTACAGTTAGTGTTAGCTTATGCTGAATTTATGAGCATAGGCCGCCACCTTGTGGAAAAGCTGCAGCGCAATGCCAATTCACTTTGTATGTTTCATTTTGTTTGAATTTCCATTTTCCTTGGCCTGGTAGTTGTAGCATATGGTCAGGCAGAATAAGACATTTGTAAGTGCTTTATAATGACCAATAAAGAACCAATACGATACCAAGATGCATCATAATAAACAACTACTGTCTTATTTTCTATTATGCCTTCCAAAGATTTTAGAATATGTAGTTCCTTAACTGATGCTTCAGTAGCACATGGTCACTGGATTTTGGCTGATTACAGTGTTCATACTCCAGTTGGGTGTTTACAATAACATTTGTTGTATGTCCTTGACCTTGTGTCTTCCACACAGTTCCTGACCTATGAAGTTAAAAAAAGTAAGGTCATCTTAATGTTAAGATGTTTTGGGAAACAGACCCCTGAGATTCCCTCTTTGGACTGTTACATAATGCAAGTCAGTAAACCCTGAAAACAACAACCAAATACAGAATAAAATAGACATAACAGCACATAATTAGTATATCTGAAGTTTTTTTTTATTATTACACTACATCTACCAAACCTGTATGAGTATATACATCTTTCCTATACCAGGATCCAGCTTTATGACGGTACCGACAATTTACCCGTTGACAGTGAAATCAGTTTTCATGCAGTCAACATTGTGACACACATTACCAGTAGCTTCACACAAAAGCTACATTAAAATCTTTGTGGAACTGTAATTAACTGCTTCTTATACATTTGACAAGAAACAGAGTCGATGAACAGACTTGATTCTGTAAAGACCATACTGAGCTGAAACTGAACCCTGCTGTTGAAATATTGACTTACCATCCCTTGCTTTGCGGTAATGGCGTGAAACTATATGGAGCCACTGCATCTCTGTTTCAATGGATTGTAGTGAAAATAAGTATTTGTATGTTTCTATCTTTGTGGTTCTGGTTGTCATTAACTGGTCCGAACACCTTCTCCACTTCTGTCTAGACAAACATTGTGGTGTAACTTGTAGTAAAGGAACTGAAATCAAAAGAACACAAAAACATTTGAACCTTCACACAGGCAGACCACAAACACACCCTCCCCACCCCCCTTTTCTTAGTAGCCGGAAGACGTTTAGTGAACTTGAGTCAAGTTGTCAATTATTAAACCATTCCACTGGAGCAGCTGAAGGCAGTTGATGTGATCTTGTTTGCATACTTCCTTTACTCTGGTGATCCAGGGATATTAAAACATGTACTGCCATGAATATCAGATGGTAATAATCAAAGATTTCAACATTTTTCTTTGTTCCACCCACTAATCTCTCATACACTAACTCCTCTTCACGGAGAGGATCCCTGACAGTAAAAAAAACAAGACACAGCTGCTATCCTAAGACAGTGACAGAGTCCACAGAGTCATATTGAATCCTCTGATTCATTAACCACCATAGACAAGCAAGGGCCTTCCCCTTCATCTGTAAGGCTGAGTCGAGGTCTCTTGGATGGTCTCTTTACTATTGTTGGTTGGAGGAACAGTAATGGACTGTCCAAAGGAAAGGTGAGGGTGCACACGCCGCAATCTTTGCTGGCTGCTCTCGCCTGGATACCTTCAATGCACAAAGAAATCAGTAATCTTGTTAGTTGTGTCTACAGTAACAATATGAATGAGCATACTTACTATTAAAGTAAGAAAAGGCAAAACTGAAATAATTCTATGCACGAGTTGATGATATGTAGTACTACAAACCTTTACTGCGGAAGTGACTCTGCAGAGTTTTCATGGAGAGCTGTGTGCCGACAGATATTCTCTTTGGAGGGTCAGTCTGGCAGGCGACGTCTCTGACAGTCGGTGAAATTGGACAGGTGCCGGCAGCGGTGCTCTAAACAGTTACACACGCAACAACACTTAATGCATCCATTGTCACAAATATCATTTAGACAACACAATTTGAGTGAAGTCAACCTGATAGAAAATAGCATTAGTTTGCAAATGACTGCATTCTGTTTTCATTTACATTTCACAAAACATGCCAACATTTTTTTAATTGTGGTTGTAAGAAAAAATACATCTATAATACCAACAGACTTATCCTATAAAGGCTTACTATGCAGGATTGGTTGGTTGCTGTTTGCAACAACTGGAAGTTGGCCCCTTCTCCTCGGCTCAGTAAAAGCAGTGGTGGTTGAGTGAACTGTAGAGTGAGTAAAGAGAGGGAGTTGCATTAGTAGGAACAAAGCAGTGAATCAGATAAATAAAACATTCTGAAAGAAAGAAAGAAAAAAACATAATATCAATCAAGACATACTATGCTGGATTTGTTGGTTGCCGTTTGTAAACACCCATCAAAGTTGGCCCCTTCTGCTTGACTCAGCGAGAGTAGTGGTGGTCGAGCAAACTGTAGAGTGAGTGAAGAGAGGGAGAGGCCTTAGGAATAAAGCAGTGAATCGGAGAAATAAAACATATTCTGATTGTTTCACAGCACTTAAGTTCTTTACATAATAGCACCAGACTTATCCTATAAAAGCTTACAATGCAGGATTTGTTGGTTGCTGTTTGTAAACTCCCATCAAAGTTGGCTCCTTCTCCCTGGCTCAGCAAGAGCAGCGATGGTTGAGCGAGCTGTAGAGTGAATGAAGAGAGGGAGTGCCGTTAGCAGGAACAAAGCAATGAATCAGAGAAAAAAACTTTTTTTGATTGTTTCACAGCAAAAATATACACTAGCACACAACCCTGTGGGAGAGTGCTGCATTGTCGGATTTTGTGTAAATGCAGAAGGAGTGCACACTTCATCCTGTCTGCTGTGGCATCTTCGCTCTGCGTGTGTGTGTATAGCTCAGCCCTGCCCTTGGTCAAACAGACACACGGTCCTGCAGCTCTACATACATGACACAGCCCAAGAGTAGAAGAGCAAGACAGAGATAGCGATGTAACCTGGTCACTATGTTTTTACAGTCCTGACCTCACACTGAGGATGCACCATATGGATTTTTTGTCCGATACTGATGACAGATAATTTACCCGCAGTAAAGAGCGAGTAAGTAACATTTCACTGGTACACTTGACCACAGCACCTAATACTCTGCTTTGTAGTGGTTTGTGTGAACACTACGCACATTTAAAGGGTAACACCACCATATTTTACACAATACATGTGTTTACAGGTCTTGGGGAGTACTTCTGCATACATGTATGTGAAAAAGTAATCTAAACCCTTTTGTGGCTCTAAAGGAAACTGCATGTAATCTGATAAATTGCCTCAAGTGATGTCACTCAGAGACTAAATTGCATTGTAGGTAATATAGATGACAGGTTTTGAAAAGAAAGCAGGGTGGGTGGAATTAATAAGGCGATATCTCTGGTTCTGCTTGATTTTAACATTTGTTTTTACTGTTTTTTAACTGTTTATCCCAGTAGTGTTGTCTGAGTCCAATGCTAGACCAATGGATTGGAATTGGGGTTGTAAGAAAATGTACATATATAATATCACCATACTTCCACCATTACATCCTATAAAGACATACTATGCTGGATTGGTTGGCTGCTGTTTGCGAACACCCATCAAAGTTGGCCCCTTCTGCCTGCCTCATTGAGAGTTGTGGTTGTCGATCAAGCTGTAGAGTGAATGAAGAGAGGAAGAGGCATCAGGAACAAAGCAGTGAGTCAGAGGAATTAACATCCTCTAGTAGTTTCACAGCAGACGAGTTCAGAAGACTTTGTTTGCAAAAGCAGATAACTCAATTTTTAAAAATAAAGTTTGCTTTCTGCCAGACAACATGACCTCTGACCCAGTTTCCAATGGGAGATCTAGGGTTTTGCACAAAAACGGATTTTTGGATCTGAAAACAGCAGTATGTAAAGTGTTAATTACAACTCAGCTCATTTTTGTCCAGTTTGGCTGGGTGAGGTTATCTGTTATAAGCCCCAAAATAAAGAGCGAGAAGAAGAAGAACAACAACAACAACACAGCTGGAGCACGCAGTTTCCTTATGAGAGGATGTCATCCAACATTACATTTTTGTCCCCCCACTTTTTAACCCAAGACGGCGCCACTGATGTGAAAAAGGATCGTGTACTGGTGGGTGGTGTTAACGGGGGGCAGGTGTTCTGTATGGAGCCAAAAATGCTAACACGGCTACATTTAGCTAGCTAGCTCTGGGTGTACATCTTGAGATTAAACTAGCTAAGAGCTCTTGAACACTCAGTAGCAGCTACCTTGTTTATTTTAAACACAACCGAGCCATGTTTTGGTCACGTTACTCACAGGTTGTGATCCTGACTCTCCAGATTTGACGCTGCCCAACACAGTGGGAACAGCTCCTTCTTTCAGGATCAGCCGTTTACTGTATCCAGCTTTGAACTGTGCATGGTTTTCAAAGCAGTCCTCGGTAAAATGATGGGAACACAGTACAAGCTTGGGGCTGTACTGCTGAGGAATTGTGTTAGACTTAAAAATAAACTGCAACCACTGAGTCTTAACTTCTTCATCCTTTGGGAGTCCATTCAAAGGGAATTTTGTTTTGCATCGAAATATACAGCGTCTTCTGGACATGGCTAATCGCGCTGATCGAGCTCTTCACTTGTGCGGAGCCTGAGAGTGACCGTGGGGAGAAAAATGTACCGCCTCACGGTTACAGAGCTCCGCTAACCGGTCAAGTTTGTTGTCTTCCTCCTTTTCTTCTTCTTGGTTTTTAACGGCGGTAGACAACAAGCGTATTACATGCATTACCGCCAACTACTGCTGCGGAGTGTGAACCACAGATTAAATCCTACTCATTAATCCTGTCTGCCTCATTAAAGGGCACCTCCATCAATTGTACACATTAAATTGTGTTCACAGGTCTTGGGGTGTATTACTGCATATGTGAAAAAAAAGTAGTATAAAGTCTTTTGTGGCTCCAGAGGAAGCTTCATGTAATCTAATAAATAGCTCCCAGTGATGTCACTCAGTGGCTAAATTGCATTGTGGGTAATGTAGGCGCCAGGTTAGAAACAAATGATTAAAATCGATACAGCAGAACCAGAGATATCACCTTTTAAATTCCACACATTCTTCTTACTTTCATAACCTGGTGCCTACATTACCCACAATGCAACTAAGCCAACGAGTGGCATTACTGGAAGCAATTTATCAGATTGCATGCAGCTTCCTCTTGAGCCACAAAAGACTTTATACAACTTTTTTTTTATCTTATCTAAACCAAAAGAAAACATACCTCTGCCAAAGCCCAACAGTTCCCTATTTGTACCCACTCATAGATACCAACCACCTAAATAAGCATATGCCTGATTTTTCATCAGGATCGAGTCATTATTCCCTGAGAAATTTAAAAAAAAGGCAGATAACTCTCCATCTTGCAATATACTGTATATAAGTGAGAGAAAAAATCCATCTCTTTATCGGCATGAAAAGTTAATGTTTTAATATTTTGGGGGAAAATTTTTAGTTATTATTACATCGATCTATGAGCAAAATCAGTGAGCTTGTGATGGACTACTGTTGTACTTTGTTTTCAAATAAAGACCTGACAGATTTAAATAATGTTGTAGCCCAGGGCTTTGAGCTATACTGTGTGAGAAACTGTGTGGATCTGTCCAAATTATGAGTGCTTCTGTCTGTTTCTAGTGTTATTAAAAAGAACAACCTCATCTTTACAGGCTATATTTTTATGTATTTTTTATTCTGTTTTTAGATAGTTGTAGTAGATGTTTTAAAGATTATAATTCCTGCCTGCATCCTGCTTAACTGTTGTTCTGTAAGATTTTACTTTTTTTTTAAATCATTGAAGTGTTGTAATACAACAAATTAAGTATGAATCATTGCTTACCACTGTTACTCCCATTTGCTCTTCTGCTTTAATACTTTGAATTTTGAATGTCATGAAGTTTCTTTGACAGAAAGAGGAATAAGATGAGAGAAAATGACGACAAATGAGACATCATAGCATGGAGAAAGAAGAGGAAGGTGGAATGGAGAAGTAGGAGGTGGAATGATGGGTTAAAAGTTAAAAAAAAAAAAGGAGAGGAAGTAAAGAATATATCATGCAGACCAACACAGCAGATTCAGAACACACACACAGCTGGGATCTCTTTAAACCACCGACTGATAAGTCAGCACTACCCATGGGTGATGTCACTGTTAGTCAGCCAGCCAATGCAGATAAAGTCATGATGGAAACACAGATGTGCGTCTGTGTTTTCTAGCTTCCATTGAGCTCTTCCTCATGTGCCAGTAACACTCATTCACATGCAGACTGTTATGTTAGGAAAGACACACAGTCTGGATGTTGAACACTGACTGAGTCACACATACACACACTGCACTTAAACACGCATGATCTGTAGAAAACCACATGCACGCATCAACATTAGACGTTGCATTTCTTAAATGTGCTTCTGTGTTTATACCATTATGATTTACAGAATGCATCTTCTTTGGGATCAGAGATGAATTGTCTCTTCATTCATCATGTGATTCAAGCAGAATGTTTAATGGGTGTTTAACCTGTATTTAGCCCAAACTACAGACCATACTATTCGTTCTCTATGTCTGCCTGGCTTGAATTCAGACTCCTCAATTATAAATATTCACAACTCTGTTTTAAGTGAAAGAAAAGTATAATTCAGAGCTCTGAGGCACAGAACACAAGATTCATACCATAACTTAAACTTGGCAGTGTAGTGTTACCTGCTCCATGTTTCCCTTGATTTGTATGTAATAGCTGCAATATACCACCTGCTCAGCCCAAAGATTACAAGGGAGAATGGCATAGCTGAGCGAAGGTGGAGGAACAGTGAATTATCTTTGTGGTGGTGTAGTGCTGAGAAGAGACTGCTTGCCAAAAAACGACTGCCCCCGACGGGAACGCGCATCAGTTCAGAGGAAGTGGGCGTAGGTCTACTACGGGTCAGCTGGCAGACGCAGCACCGAGAGAAATGTTTTTTTTACTGTGCAGTCCTGTAGCCCAAGTGAAGAGGCTACGGAAAAAGAACGGCGCAGATAAAAAAAGTAACCTGATGTTTCCATAATGTAGGCTAGTTGTCAACAATTGATGAGGGTAGATGCTTTACCTTGCCACTTTTATTGTTGTTGTTGTTGTTATCGTTGTTGCAATGTGATTTTACACCGCTTTGATCTATAAATAAAGTCATAATTCAATATCCCTGTTTCAGTGATTTATAACGAGGATTAGGAAATCAATGCAGAAAAGAATGCAGGAGTGTTTCCACGTCACATTAGATAGCAATCATATAACACATACTGAGAAATTAGTAAGTGCTATCAGAGGTGGGTAATAACGATTTACATTTACTTCATTACATTTACTTAAGTAACTTTTTGGATAACTTGTACTTTTAAGAGCATAATTATGAATACAATAATGCAGTATATATAGAACTGTAGGCTAACTGTAACAGATTGCCTTTACATTCTGCATAACATTCTCTGTGTTTGCCAGGTGCACGTACAGTGAATTTGGTCAATATCACTGTGTCACTGTGCAGTCACATTTCGGCAGGCCCTGCCGAAAAGTGACTGCACCCTGTAAGTCCTGGTTTCCTCTACTATTAATGCTGAAAAGACAGAAAATGTAACCCCTCCCAATCCAGAGTTACAGGGTGCAGTCACTTTTCGGCAGGCCCTGCCGAAAAGTGACTGCACCCTGTAAGTCCTTATTGCAAGGAGTGATATTGACCAAATTCACTGTACATGCACCTGGTTTCCTCTACTATTAATGCTGAAAAGACAGACAATGTAACCCCTCCCAATCCAGAGTTACAGGGTGCAGTCACTTTTCGGCAGGCCCTGCCGAAAAGTGACTGCACCCTGTAAGTCCTTATTGCAAGGAGTGATACTGACCAAATTCACTGTACATGCACCTGGTTTCCTCTACTATTAATGCTGAAAAGACAGAGAATGTAACCCCTCCCAACCCAGAGTTACAGGGTGCAGTCACTTTTCGGCAGGCCCTGCCGAAAAGTGACTGCACCCTGTAACTCTGGATTGCAAGGAGTGATATTGACCAAATTCACTGTACATGCACCTGGTTTCCTCTACTATTAATGCTGACAAGACAGAGAATGTAACCCCTCCCAATCCAGAGTTACAGGGTGCAGTCACTTTTCGGCAGGCCTCTGTCAGGCATGTCTCTGTCAGGGTGCAGTCACTTTTCGGCAGGCCCTGCCGAAAAGTGACTGCACCCTGTAACTCTGGATTGCAAGGAGTGATATTGACCCAATTCACTGTACATGCACCTGGTTTCCTCTACTATTAATGCTGAAAAGACAGACAATGTAACCCCTCCCAATCCAGAGTTACAGGGTGCAGTCACTTTTCGGCAGGCCCTGCCGAAAAGTGACTGCACCCTGTAAGTCCTTATTGCAAGGAGTGATATTGACCAAATTCACTGTACATGCACCTGGTTTCCTCTACTATTAATGCTGAAAAGACAGAGAATGCAACACCTCCCAATCCAGAGTTATAGGGTGCAGTCACTTTTCGGCAGGCCCTGCCGAAAAGTGACTGCACCCTGTAAGTCCTTATTGCAAGGAGTGATATTGACCAAATTCACTGTACGTGCACCTGGTTTCCTCTACTATTAATGCTGAAAAGACAGAGAATGTAACCCCTCTCAATCCAGAGTTACAGGGTGCAGTCACTTTTCGGCAGGCCCTGCCGAAAAGTGACTGCACCCTGTAAGTCCTTATTGCAAGGAGTGATATTGACCAAATTCACTGTACATGCACCTGGTTTCCTCTACTATTAATGCTGAAAAGACAGAGAATGCAACACCTCCCAATCCAGAGTTATAGGGTGCAGTCACTTTTCGGCAGGCCCTGCCGAAAAGTGACTGCACCCTGTAAGTCCTTATTGCAAGGAGTGATATTGACCAAATTCACTGTACGTGCACCTGGTTTCCTCTACTATTAATGCTGAAAAGACAGAGAATGTAACCCCTCTCAATCCAGAGTTACAGGGTGCAGTCACTTTTCGGCAGGCCCTGCCGAAAAGTGACTGCACCCTGTAAATCCTTATTGCAAGGAGTGATATTGACCAAATTCACTGTACGTGCACCTGGTTTCCTCTACTATTAATCCCAATCCAGAGTTACAGGGTGCAGTCACTTTTCGGCAGGCCTCTGTCAGGCATGTCTCTGTCAGGGTGCAGTCACTTTTCGGCAGGCCCTGCCGAAAAGTGACTGCACCCTGTAACTCTGGATTGCAAGGAGTGATATTGACCAAATTCACTGTACGTGCACCTGGTTTCCTCTACTATTAATGCTGAAAAGACAGAGAATGTAACCCCTCCCAATCCAGAGTTACAGGGTGCAGTCACTTTTCGGCAGGCCCTGCCGAAAAGTGACTGCACCCTGTAAGTCCTTATTGCAAGGAGTGATATTGACCAAATTCACTGTACGTGCACCTGGTTTCCTCTACTATTAATGCTGAAAAGACAGAGAATGTAACCCCTCCCAATCCAGAGTTATAGGGTGCAGTCACTTTTCGGCAGGCCTCTGTCAGGCATGTCTCTGTCAGGGTGCAGTCACTTTTCGGCAGGCCCTGCCAAAAAGTGACTGCACCCTGTAACTCTGGATTGCAAGGAGTGATATTGACCAAATTCACTGTACATGCACCTGGTTTCCTCTACTATTAATGCTGAAAAGACAGAGAATGTAACCCCTCCCAATCCAGAGTTACAGGGTGCAGTCACTTTTCGGCAGGCCCTGCCGAAAAGTGACTGCACCCTGTAAGTCCTTATTGCAAGGAGTGATATTGACCAAATTCACTGTACATGCACCTGGTTTCCTCTACTATTAATGCTGAAAAGACAGACAATGTAACCCCTCCCAACCCAGAGTTACAGGGTGCAGTCACTTTTCGGCAGGCCCTGCCGAAAAGTGACTGCACCCTGTAACTCTGGATTGCAAGGAGTGATATTGACCAAATTCACTGTACATGCACCTGGTTTCCTCTACTATTAATGCTGAAAAGACAGAGAATGCAACACCTCCCAATCCAGAGTTATAGGGTGCAGTCACTTTTCGGCAGGCCTCTGTCAGGCATGTCTCTGTCAGGGTGCAGTCACTTTTCTGCAGGCCCTGCCAAAAAGTGACTGCACCCTGTAACTCTGGATTGCAAGGAGTGATATTGACCAAATTCACTGTACATGCACCTGGTTTCCTCTACTATTAATGCTGAAAAGACAGAGAATGCAACCCCTCCCAATCCAGAGTTATAGGGTGCAGTCACTTTTCGGCAGGCCCTGCCAAAAAGTGACTGCACCCTGTAACTCTGGATTGCAAGGAGTGATATTGACCAAATTCACTGTACATGCACCTGGTTTCCTCTACTATTAATGCTGAAAAGACAGACAATGTAACCCCTCCCAATCCAGAGTTACAGGGTGCAGTCACTTTTCGGCAGGCCCTGCCGAAAAGTGACTGCACCCTGTAAGTCCTTATTGCAAGGAGTGATATTGACCAAATTCACTGTACATGCACCTGGTTTCCTCTACTATTAATGCTGAAAAGACAGACAATGTAACCCCTCCCAACCCAGAGTTACAGGGTGCAGTCACTTTTCGGCAGGCCCTGCCGAAAAGTGACTGCACCCTGTAACTCTGGATTGCAAGGAGTGATATTGACCAAATTCACTGTACATGCACCTGGTTTCCTCTACTATTAATGCTGAAAAGACAGACAATGTAACCCCTCCCAATCCAGAGTTACAGGGTGCAGTCACTTTTCGGCAGGCCCTGCCGAAAAGTGACTGCACCCTGTAAGTCCTTATTGCAAGGAGTGATATTGACCAAATTCACTGTACATGCACCTGGTTTCCTCTACTATTAATGCTGAAAAGACAGAGAATGCAACACCTCCCAATCCAGAGTTACAGGGTGCAGTCACTTTTCGGCAGGCCTCTGTCAGGCATGTCTCTGTCAGGGTGCAGTCACTTTTCGGCAGGCCCTGCCGAAAAGTGACTGCACCCTGTAACTCTGGATTGCAAGGAGTGATATTGACCCAATTCACTGTACATGCACCTGGTTTCCTCTACTATTAATGCTGAAAAGACAGAGAATGCAACCCCTCCCAATCCAGAGTTATAGGGTGCAGTCACTTTTCGGCAGGCCCTGCCAAAAAGTGACTGCACCCTGTAACTCTGGATTGCAAGGAGTGATATTGACCAAATTCACTGTACATGCACCTGGTTTCCTCTACTATTAATGCTGAAAAGACAGACAATGTAACCCCTCCCAATCCAGAGTTACAGGGTGCAGTCACTTTTCGGCAGGCCCTGCCGAAAAGTGACTGCACCCTGTAAGTCCTTATTGCAAGGAGTGATATTGACCAAATTCACTGTACATGCACCTGGTTTCCTCTACTATTAATGCTGAAAAGACAGACAATGTAACCCCTCCCAACCCAGAGTTACAGGGTGCAGTCACTTTTCGGCAGGCCCTGCCGAAAAGTGACTGCACCCTGTAACTCTGGATTGCAAGGAGTGATATTGACCAAATTCACTGTACATGCACCTGGTTTCCTCTACTATTAATGCTGAAAAGACAGACAATGTAACCCCTCCCAATCCAGAGTTACAGGGTGCAGTCACTTTTCGGCAGGCCCTGCCGAAAAGTGACTGCACCCTGTAAGTCCTTATTGCAAGGAGTGATATTGACCAAATTCACTGTACATGCACCTGGTTTCCTCTACTATTAATGCTGAAAAGACAGAGAATGCAACACCTCCCAATCCAGAGTTACAGGGTGCAGTCACTTTTCGGCAGGCCTCTGTCAGGCATGTCTCTGTCAGGGTGCAGTCACTTTTCGGCAGGCCCTGCCGAAAAGTGACTGCACCCTGTAACTCTGGATTGCAAGGAGTGATATTGACCCAATTCACTGTACATGCACCTGGTTTCCTCTACTATTAATGCTGAAAAGACAGAGAATGTTACCCCTCCCAATCCAGAGTTACAGGGTGCAGTCACTTTTCGGCAGGCCCTGCCGAAAAGTGATTGCACCCTGTAAGTCCTTATTGCAAGGAGTGATATTGACCAAATTCACTGTACATGCACCTGGTTTCCTCTACTATTAATGCTGAAAAGACAGAGAATGCAACACCTCCCAATCCAGAGTTATAGGGTGCAGTCACTTTTCGGCAGGCCTCTGTCAGGCATGTCTCTGTCAGGGTGCAGTCACTTTTCGGCAGGCCCTGCCGAAAAGTGACTGCACCCTGTAAGTCCTTATTGCAAGGAGTGATATTGACCAAATTCACTGTACGTGCACCTGGTTTCCTCTACTATTAATGCTGAAAAGACAGACAATGTAACCCCTCCCAATCCAGAGTTACAGGGTGCAGTCACTTTTCGGCAGGCCCTGCCGAAAAGTGACTGCACCCTGTAAGTCCTTATTGCAAGGAGTGATATTGACCAAATTCACTGTACATGCACCTGGCAAACACAGAGAATGTTATGCAGAATGTAAAGGCAATCCGTTACAGTTAGCCTACAGTTCTATATATACTGCATTATTGTATTCATAATTATGCTCTTAAAAGTACAAGTTATCCAAAAAGTTACTTAAGTAAATGTAATGAAGTAAATGTAAATCGTTATTGCCCACCTCTGATAGCACTTACTAATTTCTCAGTATGTGTTATATGATTGCTATCTAATGTGACGTGGAAACACTCCTGCATTCTTTTCTGCATTGATTTCCTAATCCTCGTTATAAATCACTGAAACAGGGATATTGAATTATGACTTTATTTATAGATCAAAGCGGTGTAAAATCACATTGCAACAACGATAACAACAACAACAACAATAAAAGTGGCAAGGTAAAGCATCTACCCTCATCAATTGTTGACAACTAGCCTACATTATGGAAACATCAGGTTACTTTTTTTATATGCGCCGTTCTTTTTCCGTAGCCTCTTCACTTGGGCTACAGGACTGCACCGTAAAAAAAAACATTTCTCTCGGTGCTGCGTCTGCCAGCTGACCCGTAGTAGACCTACGCCCACTTCCTCTGAACTGATGCGCGTTCCCATCGGGGGCAGTCGTTTTTCGGCAAGCAGTCTCTTCTCGGCACTACAGTGGCATTTCTTCCAAGTTCAGTATTTGAGTAATGATTATTTGCATTATTGATTAATCTTCTGATTTTTTTCGCGATCAATTGTATAGTCCAGCTTTAAAAGGTCCCATATTATACTGTTTTTCATCAATTTCACACAGCTGTCAGAGGTCCAACAACACTGTATTCAAAATGTATTGCCCCAAACCCAGCCGTGGTCCTGAACTTCAGCTGTCTGAAAGTCGCTCAAGTGAGCTCTACTGAGAGCAGGCTGTTTCTGTGCCTGCACCTTTAATGCTAATGAGCTCCGTCTGTCAGCGCGTGCGCTGCTACACGCCCCTCTCCGGGAGAGGATGCCGTTTACACTAGCGGTAGCATGCGCTAATGTTTACAGTGGATGTATCGCTATGGCTCGCCGAGATGCTGTCGTTCAGCTGGTTGTATAAGCTTAATAAACCAACACTCAGGAATTTGTGTGTTGTCCACCATTACATGAGAGACTCCCCACTCCCCAACACAACCACCCGGCTCCCATCCCCCACTGACCTGCAACAGGTAACATCTAAACACAGCTAGCGAAAGCTGCGTTTGTCTCCAACAGTCTCCAAACCCTTGGACACTGTTCGCATAGTCTCTGTCTCCAGTCTGCACATGTTTCCAGACTTTTTACTGTGACAACCAAGCTCCCTCGTAATATTATTAACATTAAACTCGCTTCAAACGCCGTTGCATAGCGGACCGAAGCGGAGCTAACTAGTTAGCCAATTTCAAGCTGACGTCACCATACTCGTAGGCAACTGTAAATACTATCAACACGTGGCGACACTTACCTGTGGCTCGGGTGCAGCTGCTGGGTCCCGTATGGTTGGGACTGATCCTTTTACGAGGGTCAGTGTCGAGGCAAAGCCAGCTTTGTACTGACCCTCGTTACTGAAGCAGTCCGATGTGAAGTGGTTAGCACACACAAACAAACTTACAGAAACCGTAGCCGGCACGTTGTCGTTGAAAATGAAACGCAACCACTGTCTCTTCTGCTCTTCTGTAGCTGGGACAGAATATAGGCACTTATGTTGATTTTTACAACCAACAACAGAGCAATTTGCGTGTCTAGCTCTGAGCGACGACATTGCGAACAGTGTTGACTGGAGTGACGCCGTGATCGAAAAGTGGCCGAAGGTATGTCGATTGCTGCTCAGCGGTATATACCGATCCCTAGACTGGTGTACCGATCCGTGGAGTGGTATGCCGCTGTTATGCCACTGGTATTTCACCGACACATGGCGGTATGTGCCGCTTGAGACTGTTATGCCATTGAAAGACTGTTATAAACTACTCAAAGTTAATGAAAGAGCTAGCCTCAGCTAACATGGCTAATGCTAGCCCAGCCACTGTAGCCAGTCTGACTAATCGATGGCAGAACTTTGAGCCAACCAACCAAACAATACTTACTGACAGGTTTTCCTTAATAGGAGAACACAATAATCCATTACTTCATATAAAATCTACGTCACGGAACATTAACCATTGTGGCATATTATGTATCATGTTCACTGTACTTTGAATGACCGGAATAAGCCGCGAATCCGGTGATCGATTCTGCGCAGGCCTGGCTCATCTCGAACGAGCCTATTGTGTGAAGCTTATACTGCATTTATGAACCAAGGCTGTCACCTTGTGGACAACCTCCAGCACAGCGCCTAGTAAGTACCTGTTTGTGTGTCCATCTCCTGGTGCTTGTCCAAATCAGGTAAATTAAAGATGATAGAATGATGAGAAAACCAGCTATATGATAGTATTATGCACAATTAATTTTATTACCAACATGTATTTTTTTTTAAGCAGACATATACAAATAACAGGTCAGATAACAAATCACTTGGTTTTAGTGACAAAAACTTACTAGCATTTGAATTTTAAGTGTTTTATTGTATTTTTATCATACACTTTACAAGATAGCTGAAGTGCTGCAAGACAGCGTACTGTCGAATACCTATAATCACAACAGGTTATTTTAAAGGCATTATGATATGAAAATAATTTGACAATTGCAAAACCACATTAATTTCCAAAAGTGAGTTCAATAAATGTACAGTGGACATGTTCATGTCGCCACAGGCCTTCTGGAGTTGAAGACCTTGATGCCATTTTGCATTGAGGATCGAGCATATTTGGTCAGGAGGGCTCCAGTGGTCTGTTTCTCTCCACACAGGTCCCTGAACGAGGAGAAGAGTTTATAATCTATTACTTACTTGATTTGATTCTGAACTAATGTCAGCAGGACAAATTCACGTACCTTTGGTTTTTATGATAATTATGATAATTTCCTAAACTGATGACACCTACTGTATGTATGGTGTGATGTCATCTTCTGTCCATTTCTCTCTGAGCGTGAAGAGGTGGTTGAAGCGCTCTAGCGTGTCCTCTGGGAGATCCTCCACCCTCAGCAGGCAGATGGTCTCTGGACGGGACGTGCGGTCCAACAGGGCGACACTCTGGAAGATTTACAACGTTGTCAGCACTACAGTCAGTTTCTCAAGAGAAGTCAGTGGGAACCAGCAGAGAGAAACAGCTGCAGCAAGTGGGTGTTTTAATACAAGAGCAAGACTATTTGTGGCTGTTTTGACCCTCAGAATGACTCATGAAAAGCAAACTGGCTTGAAAGAGAAAAAAATTATTAAGATAAGAGGAAAAGATGAGAGGTTGATTTTAGTGGTTTTATAGTCATATTTCCTGTATGTCCTAGAAAAAAGAAAAGTGTTGACATCTCTCAGTTAATCTTCTATATGTCAAAGAAATAACCTGTACCCAATCACACTGCTTTTACTGTAACTGTAATAAAGAAAAGAAAGAAAACTAGTGCAGTATATGAAGGTTATGAAGGTTACAGTCTAACCTTTAGCTGGTCCAGTCTTGTGCTCATGCCGTCTGGGACGCTCTGCTGCCAGACTTCCTGAAACTCCCTCAGGTTGAACTTGACAGCATTCTGCAGCAGCAGCAGTGCCACTCCCTGACACACTTTATCCTCATGTAGTGCATAAAAAACTTCATCTATTGAAAGGGAGGAGGATTCATAGATGTTAGCACTGTAGTTTCAGGTTGTGTAGGACTGAAGTTTTGAGTCTTCAGTGATTGTTTTACTTTACCGTTTTCAGTATAGCGTCTCCCATAGCAGTTCAAACAGTGCTCGATCATCTCTCTGTGAAAGACAGAGGAGAAATTATTAGAACCTGAATGAGCATCTATTATAAAACCTTTCCAGTCTCATATTAGATGCTCATTATTTTTGTTATTTGGGGAGTTTTTTGTTTCCAAAGTCTCAGCATGACTAAAAATAAACTCTAAACCGTCAATATTTAGCTTTTCTTGTTGCATGAACATGAGACTTGGCATAGACTTACTTGGGTTCCAGTGGACCTAACTCTTCCAGACTAGTTTTAAGGGGAACCTTGTCAAAGGACCATGACTCAGAATCCACCAGCTGAGTCACATGACCGAGCAGCTTCATCTCGTAGTCAAAGTCCAGCACACGCCAGTAGCCTGGAGGACAGAAAAGATACTCTCTCTCAACATCTGGTAGGTATGTGTTTTGATATTTATATTAAGTATAATATTTAGTTTTAGCTCAGTGGGGCTAAGAGAGAAACACTTTATTTAGAAAAGCATCTTTCCTGAACTGTACCTCCTGAGAGCACTACATTGATGGTGGTGATTTGAATGATTTTGAACCTCAACTTTAATAATAACAATAATGTTTAGTTAGCTATTATTCAAATGTGTCACTGTTTACCATCTATCTGACAGGCATGGATGGTCTCTAAGTGGGTCTTCAGCTCCTCTTCACTGGCCTGAATCCTCTCCAACAGATCCTGCATTGTGTACTGGTAACAGAGGAGCACAGGAAACCACTGACCAACAGATACTGGTATACTGCCATATACCATACATAGTCCAACAGGATATAGTGATTAATGTATTCACTGTATAAGATGTTTTTACCCTGTTTTCTGTATTCTCCTCCTGCCCTCCTAAACAAGGTCCTTCATAAGAATTTTCCATTAAAAGCTTCCTCAGTTTCTTCAGTTTAGGACGCTGTTTCCTCAGTTCCCAGTAGCTGTTACAAAATCCCCAGATCTACAACAGAAAAATCAAAATAACTTTATTTATATAGCACTTTTTAAAACAGGATTATAAAGTGTGTTATATAGATAATACAGGGCAAAACAATGACAGACAAATCAAAGCAAATATTTCAAAGCCAATTACGAATATAAATAAAAAGACAATAGTATGAATAAAACAGGTTGACAAAAGTAAGTAACACCACAATAAAACAGAGATCAATGCATCAAAGAAGTAGGATATTTTAAGTGAGTGTGGGTCACACAAAAGAAACTGTTATATATGCATAATGCACCCAGTAGGTTGTGTCTGTTTATGTGGGTGTTGCAGTATACCAGGGAGGTATTTCTGTGTGTATTGTTTCCATACCTGAGTGTGCACCACATGAGAGCTTTCCTGGCTGTTAGTTAGCTGGTCTGGTGTTCTGCATCCTGGTAAAAACAGCAGCATGTTGGATGTGTCGGCCATCTTTAGATCATAGGTCTTGTCACCACTGCAGAGAACAGCACGCTCATCTTTATCCCCTCGAATCACCAGACTGGAAACAGAGAAAACAGCTGTCAGTTACCCACACCCACAACATCAACAAAAATAAAGAAATAAAAGTCAGTAGTTCATATGTTCATTATGTTTTACATCACTGTCAATAAAGTTACTTTCAACAATCAACAGTTTTGGAGTGTTGTCAGATAAACAAGCACTCTGAACATGTCTAACTCTTGTATTTGTTGTTTCAGAATTGTCCCAATTGGGCATCAATAAGGTACATCCATCTATGTATCCATCTATCTATTATCTACTGATTCATCGATGCTGAAAAGATACGACTTTATGACTAGACAGAAGAACAGAGAACACAAAAGCATAACCAATAACGTTGGTGTGTTTCATCGTATACAGACTTATTAGGCACATTAATTCACATTATTAATACCTTACCTTTGGCCAGCTTCTATGTGTTTGACCAGCGTGTCGTCCAGCTCCATCAGGCAGTAGTCTGCAGACGAAACATTTTCCCCGAAGGACAGGCAGTGAATTGTTTTCTGTAGATCCTCCTCTTTCAGCTTGGCGATCTCCAGAGTGGCCTGAACCTCCTCTAAAGTTCTCATGTTGGCTCAGGACAGCAGGTCAGATGGATAATGTTTCGATGAATGAATCCTTTTCAACAAACAGCCGCAAAGTACACGTTTTCTAATGGATACAAAAGTCTAAACTAATGTAACTTTGAAGCAATGCACGTTTTCCGTCAAATTTCCCCGCTCTCTTTCGGTCGTTGGAAGGAAGTGCGGCAACTACGTAAGGTACGACGCCAAAATAGGACCGTGTAGAAACTAATTCTCGACAGATAAATAGATAAATAAATGCTGAGATGATAATTATTGATTTATTGAAAGGTTGTCATTGAGATGTACCGCTTTTAAACGTTAGTGTGACTATAAAATAAAGGTACATTTTGCTATACGACCTAGATAAAGGTAAAAAAAAAAAAAAAAAAGTCTAAAATCTTGTTTCAACCGAGTAAAATTACCAAACGGACCGTCACTCACGTTGAGGGTCAAATATGTTGAGGATGTGCTAGCATAGTATCAGAAATGTCAAGTTTCTCCAGATCTGCCCAGGTAACTATACACATTATGCATTACATTATCTTCTTTTTATCTCACAATGTGACCGTTAAGTGTGTGCCGGTTACTGTAACGTTAAGACAGGACATCACTCACTAATACGCTGCTAGCTAACGAGCTAGCCACGGTGTGTATAGATAGATTTGTATTGTTTAACCTCATTACAACAAGTGGACTGCTCTCAGCAGTTAGAGACATTCCCACGAGTCCTGTGTTATTTCTTGTCAGCCCTTGTTAAAATTCAAATAACGTCTTGAGACCACCATGTCAAATTATACTCGCTTGAAGCATTGTTTTAGATGATCCGTGGCTAGCAATTACTTATTAACAGCAGAATAGACTACATTCATTTTAGACCTGTGGGTGTGTGAGCCCAGCCCTAAAAATTGAAGTGTGAAAATAACATGGAAATCAAGAATCATGGAATTTAGATTTTTTAGCAAATCCCTGAAAGTATTATCCCACCATTATTTTGACACATCCACATGATTTTGGTATTTGGTCCACATTCATCCCTGATCTTAATTCTGTCTCTAGTGCTAAAAGTGGTTTGCAGCCTTAATATTGGTTAAATATTCTTCTACATCTAGATTGTAATGTTCAATTTCCCATTCTGTCTAGCTGTGGTGGTAATGTTTTTACAGTGGGGGTCTACCACTCCTGAATGAATGTAAAGGGAACACTGCAGCTTTTAGTTGTGGATCTTAAAACCTGTCAAACATCAACAAATACACACACACCATGAATCTTTTAATTTAAACTAGAATTTATTTATTATGATACTTAACCCTTTCTTTAAATGTGGTTAATGTAAAGAGCAGAGAACTTGAATAGACCAGCAGTGATACATGATGATGGTGATGATGGTGTTTGGTCCACTCAGATAATTCATTGGGGTTTATTTGGATTAGGCTGAGTTTTAATTGCATATTCATTGAGTCAGTTATGGAGTCGTCAGTTTGTTACAGGAAGAATACAGCACCACTATACATTTTTCTGTGATAGAAATTTCTGTGATAGAAATGCTCTGTCTGTATAATAAATGGCTTCAAACTAGAAACAAGCTGCGAACCAGTCTAACGCCTTTTTACAGCAGACATTTTGACTAGTCATAAAAGAAGAAGCACAGGTGTTATGAATAACATTAACAAAGACTCTTTTGTATTAAAAAGTCATGAGAGTGTGACAGCTAACTAGCATAGACAATACAAGGACCCTTAATCTAAATCTAAATGGAATCCAGACATAATTAATTTTAGTATCTCCACCTGTGCCTTTCCTGCTAAGATGTCAAAATGTCTTCAGTGAAAAATGCTTTGTGTGTCTGTTGTTTGTCATACTATTATACCTGTGATAATTCCATGCCACACAGTTTATTAAACCCATTCTGTCTCTCTTTCCTCTCTCAGCAATGGGCGACCTTCGCTCGCTCCTGGTTCATAATCGATGCCAGGATGCAGCCTCCTGGGAAAATCGCGACCATGTGTTCTGTTAGGTTACAGGGGAAACACAAGCCTATCTATCATGCAATGAGTGAGTCCAATCTGTCACAAATACACACATATAAAGTCATGAGTAACTTTCTAACTTGAAACAACCCTTAAGTTACACGTAAATTAGTGTTTGACTTTCTTCTATTATGAAACCATAACCCATCCTGTTTAAGGTTGTTGCTACATGGAACGACCACATGATGGCAGTAGAGGATAAACTCTAAATATTTGTATTTCTTTCTTATTAATACTTCATTGTCTTTGTTGGTCTAGCAAACTAGCTGATGTTTTTGGTATTATCATTACCATC